>NC_091097.1:22081732-22364232 GCF_024713975.1 Paralichthys olivaceus | reverse complement strand
ACTCCTAACACCTTCATGTATTCGTTGTTCTCTTTTAGTCTTTTTACTTCTTCCCCTACTCTGCTCTCTCCTATGCACATGATTTCTGATTTTTCTATATTTAATTTTGCTCCTGATGCCCTACCAAATAGTTCTACACTTTCTAACGTCTCTGCTACGCTTTCCTTGTCTACCACTGTCACCGTTGTGTCGTCTGCATATTGGTATAACGTGCTCACCTGTCCACCCGGTAGTTCTATGCCCTTTATTTTCTTATTTTGTAATATTAATGCCGCTAACGGCTCTGCGGACAATGCGTACAGGAGAGCTGACAACGGTCATCCCTGTCTTACTGATCTTTCTATTCTAAATTCATTTGTGATTATTCCATTAATTTTTACCTTGCTTGCTGCTTTCTCATACATTGTCCTAATCCTCCCTATCATCTTATTTCCAAAACCTGCTTTCCCTAATACTTTATATAGATAACTGTGGTCTACTCTGTCGAATGCTTTGTTTTGATCTATGCTTAGTACTATCCCTTTCCTGTTCTCTTTCATGTATGTTATTGTGTCTCTGATGCTGCTTATAGTGTCTGCTATGTCCCTACCTGGTATGCTATATGCTTGTGTGCTCCCAACCACCGTCCCTATAACTTTCTTTATCCTGTTTGCTAATACCTTTGCTAAGATTTTATAGTCGCCATTTAACATTGTCAGTGGTCTATAATTTTCTAAATTATCCCTGCTCCCTTTTTTGTGAATTATGCTTACTAGCCCTGTTGTCATGCTTTGCGGTATCTTTCCCTTTTCTTCTATCCATTTATATAACTTCTCTAATACTGGTGTTAATTCTTCTCTAAACTCTATGTAGAATTCTCCTATTAAGCCGTCTGTTCCTGGACTTTTATTTCTCCCTAACCCGCTTATTGCTGTCTCTATCTCCTCTCTACTTATCTCTCCCTCACACATCTCTCTGTCATTCTCGCTTATCCTATTCTTTATTTTCTCAATCACTTGTCTGCTACTCTCATTGTCTACCTCTTCTTTCTTGTACAGCTCTCTGTAAAATTCTTCTACTCTCTCTACTATTCCAGCTATGTCTTTTATCTTCTCTCCTCTCTTTCCCTCCACTTGTTCAATGTAGTTGTTTTTCTGCCTTGTTTTCTCTAGCCCTAGGAAATATCCTGTACATTTCTCTCCCTCTATGGTGTATCTTGCTCTGCTTCTGATGATTGCTCCTTGGCATTTTCCCTGTTCTATTTCTTTTAGTTCATTTTTTTTTTTAATGTACTCTTTTGTGTCATAATTTTCCTCTTTTTCAGCTTTCTCTTCCTCTCTTTCTATCTCCCTCACTAACCATTTTTCTCTCTCTTTCCCTTTCTTGCTCTTGTTCCTACCATATTTTTTGCTTATTTCTTTTATTCCTTCTTTTAATTTTTCCCACCACCGCCCTATATCCTCCTCATACATTCTCTCATTCATCTCCCATTTTATGTATTCTCTCACACCTTCTTTATATTTTTTTTCCTTAAGTAGCTCTCCATTCAAACACCACACCCCACCTCCTCTTGTCTTTGTTTCTTGCCCTAGCGTGAATTTTAGCATCATGTGATCGCTGAGTGTTGTTATTTTGTACTGTATTTCACCTATTGTTTCTGCTAATTTTTTTGTACTTAACACTAAGTCTATTCTGCTTTGTTTTAGTTCTCCCTTCACCACTTGTTTCCTCGAAAATACTTTTGCCTCTGGGTTTCTTTCCCTCCACACATCACACAGTTTTTTCTCTCTTTTTATCTTTTGTAATGCCCCTCTTGATGAGTCGTTTTTAAATTTCATTTTCCCAGAGACATCTAATTTTCCACACCATACATTGAAATCGCCTACTATTAAGCTGTTGCTTTCACACATTACTCCCATTTGTTCGAACATCATCCTTCTCTCCTTCTCTGTGTTTGCTGCATGTATATTTATGAGTTTTATTTCTTCATTCATATGTTTAAATTTAATCGCTATCAGCCTCCCTTCACCATCGTTCTCACACATCTTCACCTTCCCCACCGCTCCTTTTTTCACTAATATAGCTACTCCCCTAGCTTTCCCATCACCATTATTTGAGTATATTTCCCCTGTCCATTCTTTCTTTACTTCAATCATGCATCTTTCATCCCAGTGTGTCTCTTGGATACATATTATATCATACTCACTCAGGTTATATATGTGTTGTCTTTTCCACCTTTTGTTCAGCCCTCTTGCGTTTATCGTTAAGATCGTTATCATAAGTATTGTTATGTTCATTTGTTTTTGCTTTTGCTTTTCTTGTACTGTCTCTGTTGCCTCTGAGGGTTTTGTCTCTTTCTTAGTTGCATTATTTGGGTCATTAAGTCCATGTCCATGTCTTGATCATTTGTTTTCTTATCTGCTTCCTCTCCTTCTATGTGTGTTTGTGCTTTCTTCTCTCCGCTCACTCCGTCCTTTTCCGCTGCAGCCTCGTTCTCCTTCACCGCTGTTGCGTTCACCGCTGCTATCTTCATCACCGCTGTTGCCACCGTCACCGCCGTTGTCACCGTCTTCGCTTCCTTCTCCGTCTCCGCTGCTGTCTGCTTCGTCGCTTCTGACTCCGTCGCCGCTGTTGTCACCTTCTCCGTCGTTGTCACCGTCCCCGTTGTCGTCACCGTCCCCGTTGTCTTCTCTTTCTCCGCTGCTGTCTCGTTCACCGCTGCTAACTCCGTCCCCGCTGCTCCCTTCGTCTCCGCCGCTGACATCATGATCGCCTCTGTCATCTCCATCTCCTCCGCTGCTCCGCGCTCCCCGTCGCTGCCATCCGAGTCCTCACTCCCCGCCTCTCCCTCGCTTTCTTCCTCCTCCGTGTCTCCTTCTATTCCTTCTATCTCCATGGTGTTCTCTTTCCCGTCTTTGGGTCCGTTCTTTTCTCTTGTCCTGTCCATTTGGCTTCCGCATTCCCTTGCGTAGTGCCCCTGAACTCCGCATCTGTGACACTGAAACTCTGGGCACTCTCTCAGGATGTGCCCTGGCTGCATGCACATCCTGCAGACTTTTGTTTGTTTGTCGTGAATTACTCTGAAATACTCCGTTCCGAGGGCTGTGTTAAATTTTGTCGAGTATGGGAGGGACTGGATCTGATCGTTGAATTTCACTTTTAGGAATCTTGTCCCGTCTGCCACTTGCGTTCCCGGCCACATCCGTCTCCTTATTGCTGTGACTGCTGTCACCCCCCATCCACTCAGCTTCTCCAATATTTCCTGGTCCTCTATGTAGTATGGCAGGTTCAGGAAGGAGACCACCAACTCGTCGTTACATAGCTCTCTGGCGTGGACTCTTGTCTCCCCGATCCGGAATCCCTCCATCAGCCTCTCTTTCCCTTTCGGATGGCTCATTGTCATCTCGTGTTTCCTGGGATTTATGTATCGGCATGCCACCAGTCCTCCGCACAGCTCGCGCACGCACCGCATCAGCGTCATGGTGCTTACTTCCTCCTCTCCGTCTATTTCTACACTCACGGTGAGTTTCTTCCCTTCCCTCTCCGTGTCGTTTAATTCTCTGTTCTTCTTTCCTTCATTTTCTTGTCCGCTGTCTGTCTCATTCATCGTTTTTCCGTTCCGTGTTGTCGCCGTGAGGTCCGTCATGATTTTTTTTTTAAACATAAAGCGCTCCAAAGTGGAGGATTAGAAGAGGGAGGGGGAAAACAAACTTAAATAGATTCCCCCAGACAGTGCGACACTGTTGGGGGGGGGGTATCTCTCAGTCCTTTGCTGTATTTTAATTCTATTATCTCATTTAAATGTTCAGTAGATAAAGAAAAAAGGGGGAAAAAAGGAGAGCGGAGCTGAGTCACCCGTGGTGCTCAACGTCCGTCGATTTCAAAAAAGATACCTGCTGATCCGTCACGCATGCGCTGTGTTCAGGGTGGTATGGCCGTAAGCGATTAACTCCACCCACAATACCTCCTTTATACATGTGAATCATCACCATCATCAATGGTTCTTCTGTTGCTTTGCAACCATAGCATCTTGATGTGTGGGTGGGCGGGAGGGTCAATTGTTCCAAAATCAATCTCAAGGTGCAATTTTGTCATATCGTTGCAAGAAAAAAATCATTACAATTTTCAAAAATGACCTTCAGCA
The DNA here is from genome assembly GCF_024713975.1 of Paralichthys olivaceus. NCBI lineage: Eukaryota > Metazoa > Chordata > Actinopteri > Pleuronectiformes > Paralichthyidae > Paralichthys > Paralichthys olivaceus. The sequence goes on along the minus strand of NC_091097.1, from coordinate 22,360,109 downwards.
ATATTGTCAGTGTTTCATATCCAGTTGTTTCCCTGATGCAGAGTAAACTCCCTGCTCTTTCATCGCTCTCTCCAAATAAGACAATTTGAAAATGATATGTTAATAAAACATGAATAAAGTAGTGTTTTGATTAGAAACAAATCTGATGAATGCTCACTTTCACCTTTCAGTGATGATGTGAGGGTTCCATATTCTTTTTTCCTTTGATGAACAGTCTTTCCTGCTCTTTCCAAGAGGTGTCTCCTCTGAAGCAGCAGCAACAGCGCCCTCTGCAAAGAAAAGTCTAAAAAGCTTACAGCACCTGGTATTCCCAGGCGGTCTCCCATTCAAGTACTAACCTGGCCCCACCCTGCTTAGCTTCCAAGATCGGACGAGATCGGGCGTGTTCAGGGTGGTATGGCCGTAAGCGATTAACTCCACCCACAATACCTCCTTTATACATGTGAATCATCACCATCATCAATGGTTCTTCTGTTGCTTTGCAACCATAGCATCTTGAGGTGTGGGTGGGCGGGAGGGTCAATTGTTCCAAAATCAATCTCAAGGTGCAATTTTGTCATATCGTTGCAAGAAAAAAATCATTACAATTTTCAAAAATGACCTTCAGCAATATTGTCAGTGTTTCATATCCCGTTGTTTCCCTGATGCAGAGTAAACTCCCTGCTCTTTCATCGCTCTCTCCAAATAAGACAATTTGAAAATGATATGTTAATAAAACATGAATAAAGTAGTGTTTTGATTAGAAACAAATCTGATGAATGCTCACTTTCACCTTTCAGTGATGATGTGAGGGTTCCATATTCTTTTTTCCTTTGATGAACAGTCTTTCCTGCTCTTTCCAAGAGGTGTCTCCTCTGAAGCAGCAGCAACAGCGCCCTCTGCAAAGAAAAGTCCAAAAAGCTTACAGCACCTGGTATTCCCAGGCAGTCTCCCATTCAAGTACTAACCAGGCCCGACCCTGCTTAGCTTCCGAGATCGGACGAGATCGGGCGTGTTCAGGGTGGTATGGCCGTAAGCGATTAACTCCACCCACAATACCTCCTTTATACATGTGAATCATCACCATCATCAATGGTTCTTCTGTTGCTTTGCAACCATAGGATCTTGAGGTGTGGGTTGGCGGGAGGGTCAATTGTTCCAAAATCAATCTCAAGGTGCAATTTTGTCATATCGTTGCAAGAAAAAAATCATTACAATTTTCAAAAATGACCTTCAGCAATATTGTCAGTGTTTCATATCCAGTTGTTTCCCTGATGCAGAGTAAACTCCCTGCTCTCTCATCGCTCTCTCCAAATAAGACAATTTGAAAATGATATGTTAATAAAACATGAATAAAGTAGTGTTTTGATTAGAAACAAATCTGATGAATGCTCACTTTCACCTTTCAGTGATGATGTGAGGGTTCCATATTCTTTTTTCCTTTGATGAACAGTCTTTCCTGCTCTTTCCAAGAGGTGTCTCCTCTGAAGCAGCAGCAACAGCGCCCTCTGCAAAGAAAAGTCTAAAAAGCTTACAGCACCTGGTATTCCCAGGCGGTCTCCCATTCAAGTACTAACCAGGCCCGACCCTGCTTAGCTTCCGAGATCGGACGAGATCGGGCGTGTTCAGGGTGGTATGGCCGTAAGCGATTAACTCCACCCACAATACCTCCTTTATACATGTGAATCATCACCATCATCAATGGTTCTTCTGTTGCTTTGCAACCATAGGATCTTGAGGTGTGGGTGGGCGGGAGGGTCAATTGTTCCAAAATCAATCTCAAGGTGCAATTTTGTCATATCGTTGCAAGAAAAAAATCATTACAATTTTCAAAAATGACCTTCAGCAATATTGTCAGTGTTTCATATCCAGTTGTTTCCCTGATGCAGAGTAAACTCCCTGCTCTTTCATCGCTCTCTCCAAATAAGACAATTTGAAAATGATATGTTAATAAAACATGAATAAAGTAGTGTTTTGATTAGAAACAAATCTGATGAATGCTCACTTTCACCTTTCAGTGATGATGTGAGGGTTCCATATTCTTTTTTCCTTTGATGAAAAGTCTTTCCTGCTCTTTCCAAGAGGTGTCTCCTCAGAAGCAGCAGCAACAGCGCCCTCTGCAAAGAAAAGTCTAAAAAGCTTACAGCACCTGGTATTCCCCGGCAGTCTCCCATTCAAGTACTAACCAGGCGCGACCCTGCTTAGCTTCCGAGATCGGACGTGTTCAGGGTGGTATGGCCGTAAGCGATTAACTCCACCCACAATACCTCCTTTATACATGTGAATCATCACCATCATCAATGGTTCTTCTGTTGCTTTGCAACCATAGAATCTTGAGGTGTGGGTGGGCGGGGGGGTCAATTGTTCCAAAATCAATCTCAAGGTGCAATTTTGTCATATCGTTGCAAGAAAAAAATCATTACAATTTTCAAAAATGACTTTCAGCAATATTGTCAGTGTTTCATATCCAGTTGTTTCCCTGATGCAGAGTAAACTCCCTGCTCTTTCATCGCTCTCTCCAAATAAGACAATTTGAAAATGATATGTTAATAAAACATGAATAAAGTAGTGTTTTGATTAGAAACAAATCTGATGAATGCTCACTCTCACCTTTCAGTGATGATGTGAGGGTTCCATATTCTTTTTTGTAGAATTCTGTTGGTAGACCATCCACCCCAGTACTTTTATTTTTGTTTAGGCCTTTAATTGCAGTATCTATTTCTTCTAAGGACATCGGCATGTCACACCATTGTTTGTCATTTTCTTCTAGTTTTGTGTCAATGCTATTTATTACAAGTTTATTTCTTTCACAAGTATTTGTTTCGCTTGAGAACTACTTTTTGAAAAATAAGTGTATTGCTGACAAATGTCCTCTGGTGTTTCTACTATTTTTCCATTTTTTCGACATAAGTTTTATTCTGTTTAGTTTTTTCCATCCCTAGGAAGAAAGCATATTTCCCCCTCTCTTATATTTAGCTCTGCTTCTCACTATAACTCGTATGCATCTTTTCTTTTTCAATCTCATTTATTTTTGCTTTATATACATTAAACATTTCACAATTATGGTCTGGATTTTTTTTTCACATTTTAAACTCTCTTTTTGTAGGAGTACATTTATTTCTCTCTCCTCTTTCTTTTCCTCCTGTCACGCCTGTACTTGAAAAGGACTCAGATGCAGAGGAATGACAGTTAACTCAGATTTTATTTTTCTTTTTTTTGTGATTAACAGTTTTTATTTTCATTTTCATTATTCAACAATCACAACCCCCCCCCCCCCCTCCAAAAAACAAAACAAACAAACACCACCATCTGTGCTTATCCTTTTCTGGTTACCAACATCTACCCCTGTGCTCCTTCATGTACAACTTTTACAGTTACACTAACTACATTTATGAAGACATGATGTAAGATAAACCAAAACAAAAATAGACACAGAAAATGATTTGAGGGAAAGTCAATACAAGAAATAAATACAACAAGCACTGCATTAATGCAATATTCTGTTAACAAATAAAGAGATTAAAGTAACAATCACAAAATAAAATACATACAAAAATAATAAGAAGCACATTTATATATTTATACACAATTAACTGAAAACTTGCGTCTCTCCACTTTATACCCCCTTTCAGGGGCCTCTTAAAGAAGTTAAGTATTTGCCCCACTTTGCTTCATATAGATCCAGTCTACCCAGTTGTCTATATGACATTTTTTCGAATGCTGCAACTCGTGCCATCTCCACAGCCCACTCTTGCAGAGAGGGCACCCCCTCCGTCTTCCATCCCCTGACAAGTATTTGTCTGCCAATCATAATACTTTTTTGGACAAAGCTTTTAATATGTTATATCCTGTCCTGTCAGAACTGAATGATCACTCAAAATAAACAATCTAGGACAAAATGGAATTTACATCTGTGTAATCTCACATAGATTATCATATAAACATTGGTCCAGAATTTTTGGACTTTGTGACATAACCATAACACATGAATTAAAGTACCTTCCTCAGACTTGCATCACCAACAATCTGATGTGGATAATAATCCTAATCTAAATAATCTGGAGGGAGTCCAATAAAAACGATGCATAATTTTAAATTGAATAAGGCGTACTCTTGCATCCCTTGAAACTCCTTAAATATTTTTACAAATTCCGATCCAATCCTCATCACTAAATGTCAAGTTCAGATCCCTTTCCCATGTCTTCTGCAGAGCTGCAATGGGCCCATTACCAAGAGTCTGAATCAACATAGAATAATAAACAGCTGCTTCATGTCCTTTTCCATAGCTCTTTAAAATTTTATCTAGGAGCTCTGCATTGTGGGGAACCGATACAGCGGACCCAAAAAAAACCCTAACATATGTCGGAGTTGCAGGTACCTAAAAAAGTGGGAAGTAGGGATGCTGAACCACCGCACCAACTCCCCAAAAGATTTTAAAGAACCATCACAATACAGATCCCCCAAAGTGACCACTCCCTTCTCCTGCCATATCTTCCAATAAATAGGAAAATTTATCAATTCGCAATTTAGGATTTAACCAGGTACTTGAAGAGACATTTAGAAAAGGATCAAATTTAAATATTCGAGCAACTCTAGTCCAAATTAATTTAAGATGAACATGTATTGGATGTGTTTTTGCTTTTATACTTAATTTAGTAGACAGGACTTGCATGGGTGACAGAGGGGCCACTACAGCTTGTTCCAGACAGTACCACGGAGGGGCTCTTTCAGGAGGGAGAGACCAGTGGGCCAGGTGCCTTAAATTAAAAGCATTATAGTAAAATAACATGTTTGATAGCCCTAAGCCTCCTTTATCAGCTGGTCTTTGTAGCATGCTGTGGCTCAAATGGGGGCGTTTACCGTTCCAAAGAAATATATTGGATATTCTGTCGAACCTTTTAAAATAATAGTGGGGAATTTCTAAGGGGAGGGACTGGATAATATAATTACGTCTGGGAACACAGTTCATTTTCAAAACATTAACTTTACCTGCCATGGACAGATTAAGAGTTGCCCATCTTTCAACATCACAAGAAATGTTTTGTAATAATGGGTCAAAATTGACTTTGACCACATCTTTCAGGTGTCTAGAAAAACATATATACCCAAATACATGATACCTTGCTGAGGCCACTGAAATGCACCTGGGTGGAAGGCCGTGGAGGGGCAATAAGCTGTTAAGGGGAGTGCCTTGGACCAGTTTACCCTGTATCCGGAGAATTTTGAAAATAAGTCTGTAATTCCAAGAAGACACGGTACAGATCTGCTAGGGTCGGAGACCAGTAATAAGATGTCATAAGATGCCCACCTGCAATGACCCCCGGAAAATCAGTCACCCCACGTATGGCTGCTGCCAGAGGCTCAATAGCTAAGCAGAAGAGCAAAGGGGATAGGGGTTATCCCTGTCTCGGTCCTCTCCCCAACATAAAATAATCTGAGATCTCATAAAGGTACTACCAAATCCAAACTCTTCTAAAATTTTGAATAAATACCTCCATTCGACCATATCAAACGCCTTTTCGGCGTCTGGAGAGATTGCAGCAACCGGGGACTGGGTGTCAGCTACCGACCACATGACCTCAATAAGGCGTCTAATATTATCTGAGGAGCTCCGACCCCGTATGAATCCCACTTGGTCAGTATGAATCAATGATGTAATTACACTGTCTAATCGCTTTGCTAAAATTTTCGAAATGATCTTAACATCAATTTGCATTAATGAAATAGGACGGTAATTTTTGCATTCATCCAAATCTTTCCCTTTCTTAGGAACTAGACTAATAAGGGCCTGTCTCATTTTCTTATGATATGACGTGCGTTGGATAATACGTCCCCTAATCACAGCCTTTAGGGCCTCCCACGCGACACCTGCTGATGATACAGACTGCCAATTAATCTCCAAATAATTATTGAGTTCTGTCCTTAGCCACTCAACATTTACTGAGTCCTGCAGAAGGGACGAGTTTAAACGCCATCTGTAAGACTTTCTTCTCTCGCTCTGGGGTAATAGGTCCAAGCCGACCCAAGCATGGTCAGAGATAAGAATATTCCCTATTTCACAACCCATAGCAGAAGAGGTGAGTGCTTTGGATATTAGGAAAACATCTATTCGGCTATAGGTCTTATGTACTGCTGAAAGAAAAGTGTAATCCCTACCCGAGGGGTTCATGATCCTCCAAATATCTATTAGTCCGAAAGATTTCCAAATTCTCTGTAATGTTATAGCAGCCCTTGGTACTTTATGCAACACTGCCCCGCTGTGGTCGAGAGCTGGATCCATTAATAGATTAACCCCCCCCCAAAACAACAGCATGATTCCCAGCGGTTTGTAATTTCCTTTCAAGATCAGTAAAAAAAATGTGATCATCCAGGTTAGGTGCATATATGTTAGCCAAGATCATCTTCTGAGACTGTATTTCAGCCAGTACAATAATCATCCATCCCGAATTATCCTTAATTTGCTTGAGACATTTAAACTGTAAATGTTTACTTACTAAAGTTATAACACCCTTGCTCTTGCTAGAGCCTATGCTGTAAAAAACATGTCCAGCCCATCCTGCACAAAGTTTCTCAGACTCCTCCTTTGACATGTGCGTTTCTTGAAGAAACACCACGTCATATTTTTTGTTCTTGAGCATCGTCATGACCTTTTTTCTCTTAACAGGGTTCCCCAGCCCATTTACATTCCAAGTGGCGAGACGCATTAAACCTATTTGTGAGGACATGCCTGTCCACACATTAATAACATAACCATTTATCAAAAGCAATATCATTACACAGTGGTGGTAACTAAACGCAATCCCCATGAACCTAACAAAACAAAGAGTGTGCAACTGAACCTGAACTTTGCACATTTCAACCCCCACAGAAGTCCCTCCAACGAAGGTCCGACGGTCCGTGTCTGGTCCGCGAGACTCCACTCGTCGTGACCCCTTACGCGTCGCTGCCGTGGCAATGAGTCTACACCAGTGCCTTTAATTGAACATTTGGGTGCGTGGGATGAGAATGAGACCAAATCCGTCGTTCAGTACTTACTGCATAGCGTCTATGAAAGCCATGGCTTTCCAGGGACAATCAAACGCACTCTCACCCTCGCCGGTCTCGATTCTCAGCTTAGCCGGGAACAGCATCCTGAAGCGTACCTAACGTTCATGCAGCTTTTTCTTGCATTCCTTGAACTTGTCGCGCTTCATCTGGGTAGCTCTGGAGTAGTCGGGGAAAAGCATAATTGTGGTGTTTCCCCAGCTCAGCTTGCCCTTGTTCCTCGGTGCGCGCAGCACCGCATCCGGTCCGACGATCTCAGAAACCTGACCAGTATTGGTCTGGGTCTGTCACCTGGTGCGGGTCGCTGGCCAGTAATCCGATGTGCCCGTTCAATCTCTCGTCTCCCTTCTATGTTCAGCAAATTTGGCAGCAGCTCCTCCAAAAATGTCACCGCATCTCCTCCCTCTTTGCCCTCCGGAAAGCCGACAAAGCGAACATTATTGCGTCGCGAGCGGTCCTCCATGTCTTGTAGTTTATCCCAGATCTGTCCGACATCTGACTTGCTAGCTGGCGGGTTAGCTTGCCATTCCTGCTCAGTCATTTCCAATGACTCCACTCGCTTCTCCATGTCATCCATTCTTGTAATTAGGGATGACAGTTTGGTCTCTACCAATGCGGTGGTGTGACGTATTTCTGCCAGCCCCCCCAGATCCTCAGATATTTTTGTTAGTGCTGAGTAAATGTTACTGATATCCTGAGCTATATCGTTAGCTTGTTGCTGGTCGGGTTCGTTAGCTTCTTGGTCTTGCATCATGGCGTCAGCCCCGTGTGATCGTAGATGTCTTTTAATATCTCCACAAGCCGAGGTCTTAACCAGTTTCAACATTTTTTTTTTCTTTTTTTTGCACCCTCTTAACAAATAGCAAATATACTGGGTGCTACTATCTCTGGTGTAAATATTTTAAAGGATAAAGGCAGCGATGCAGTGCAGAGCTACCTACTCCGTGGCTTCTTCTCGCATCGCATCACGTGACTCCAGACTTTATTTTTCTTTATATTTTTCAACCCCTCAAACAGAGTGACCAAAATAAAAGGCTATGAAAAATTAGCTATCCGGTCCATGAAGAAATATCCAAAAATAAACAGGAAGATAATTCTTCCAATAACACAAACCCACTCCGTGAAGGAGGGAAAAAACACACAAAAAAACCAAAGAGAAATGTATGAACAGAAAATCACTCCATTAGGAGGAAAACAAACTCGGTTCAAAAAAGACCAAATGAAAACGCAGTCCTAAAAATCAGAGGCTCCACTACTCACTATAAAATTCTTAAATAGAACAAAAAATCACATGCGACGAGCAAAGCTGAGATATAACATGGACTATGGCGACTGGCTGGGGTGCATGGCAGAAACGATACACTCAGGCACAAGACAAAGGGAGACGCAGACTATAAAACACATGAAGGTAATGAGGAACAGGTGGACACAATCAGACAATCAGAGCGGTGACACATGAGGAAGGGCAAGTGACCTGAAACGAGAGGAGAGTTCATTTTCAAAATAAAACAGGAAGTCACTCGACAAAAACCCAGAACAAGACAAACCTCACCGCGGTGTGACACCTCCCAGCTTTTGGTTTTGCTGTAATTAATACATGCTTTTTTAATTCTATTTTTCACGTCTTCCCAATATTCACACACATCATATATAAACATTAGGTCATTTTTAATGTTCTTTAGGAATTTTTCTATTTTCTTTTTAAATACTGTGTCATCTAGGAGGCTGGAGTTGAGGCACCAAATCCCTCCTCCATTCTTATCAACTAACCTCCGACACACAGGTGCATATATGCATGATCACTCCATGCGTTTAATTCATATTTGAAAAATGTTATTTCTTAGAAAGTGTTAGACGCGATTAGGCATAAGTCTACTCTGGATTGTGTTGTGGTGAAAACTAAGTTAAAAAAACTGGTCCAAATGTCCAAAAATTCAGTCAAATGAAAAGCAGGAGAAGTTAACTTAAAAGCAGCAGAGTTTTATTGTCGACAAGAAAACCCAAGAGCATTCAGCAGCGAGCCGGAGCCACACCAGAGAAAAACTCTGACTATCAGTGGTGTTGCGCCGCTTTATCGATCCTTAAGGGCCACACCTGTTACTAATCTGACTGGTCTATCATTACATCTATCATTTATGGTCTGACATCGTGATCTAATCCTAATGGTTACAGAGGAGGGTCTAAAATTGCGACCTTCTCCCTGGAAAGTCTCCAAGCACCGGGGTTACTTTGGTACATTGGACTTGAGTTTACCCCTGGAAAGCCTCCAAACACCTGGGTTGCTTTTTGGCCTTGGAGCTGGGACTTTCCCTCTGGAGAGCCCCTACCATACCATGAGGAGTCTCTTTTACTTTTACACAGTTTTTCTTACTCTTGACACCATTATATCTGTCCAAACCATTTACTATTTTTTTACAAGATATTTGTCTCTGATTTGACACCATTATATTTTATTTTTTTCAGACTGCCCTTTTTAAAAAAAAAACAATATCATTTCTTCACACAAGTTATACATACACTACATACTGATTGTTACACATAGAGTATATTGTTTGATTCGTTCGTAATATCTGTCTTAAACTTATTGTAATCATCAGCAATTTATGTTATATTCACTCCTCAGTTTGCAGTGCAGATTAAAGGTACATAGTGACATTCATACAGTGGTATGACAAAGTTTGGGCACCCCTGATCATTTTCAAGATTTTCCTTTATGTATCATTGGTTGTACGGAACAGCAATTTCAATTAAATATATCATATAGCTGACAAACACAGTGATATTTAAGAAGTGAAATGAAGTTTATAGGATTTACAGAAAGTGTGCAATAATTACTTAAACAAAAGTAGGCAGGTGCATAAATTTGGGCACCCTTGTTGTTTTATTGATTTGAATACCTTTAGCACTAATTATTGGAACACAACATTTGTTTGGTAAGCTCATTGACCCTTGACCTACATACACAGGTGAAGCCAATCGTGAGAAAGGGTATTTAAGGTGGCCAGTTGCAAGTTGTTCTCCCCTTTGCATCTCCTCTGAAGACTGGCAACATGGGAGCCTCAAAACAACTGTCAAATGACCTGAAAACAAAGATTGTTCAACATCATGGTTTAGGGGAAGGATACAAAAAGCTAGCTCAGAGATTTCCGCTGTCAGTTTCCACTGTGATGAACATAGTGAGGAAATGGAAGACCACAGGCACAGTTCTAGTTAAGGCCCGTAGTGGCAGGCCAAGAAAAATCTCAGATAAGCAGGGGCGAAGGATGGTGAGAACAGTCAAACTCAACCCACAGACCAGCTCCAAAGACCTACAACATGATCTTGCTGCAGATGGTGTCACTGTGCATCGTTCAACTATGCTGTATGGGAGAGTAATGCGGCAGAAGCCTTTTCTGCGCCCATGCCACAAAAAGATTCGCTTGAGGTATGCTAAAGCACATTTGGACAAGTCAGCTTCATTTTGGAATAAGGTGCTGTGGACTGATGAAACTAAAATTGAGTTATTGGGACATAAAAAGGGGCGGTATGCATGGCGGAAGAAGAACACAGCATTCCAAGACAAACACTTGCTACCCACAGTTAAATTTGGTGGTGGTTCCATCATGCTGTGGGGCTGTGTGGCCAGTGCAGGTACTGGCAATCTTGTTCAAGTTGAAGGTCGCATGGATTCCAGTCAGTATCAGCAAATTCTTGCCAACAATGTTCAAGAATCAGTGACAAAGTTAAAGTTGCACCGGGGCTGGATACTTCAACAAGACAACGACCCAAAACACAGCTCAAATTCTACCAAAGCATTCATGCAGAGGAACAAGTACAATGTTCTGGAATGGCCATCTCAGTCCCCAGACCTGAATATCATTGAAAATCTGTGGTCTGTTTTAAAGCGGGCTGTCCATGCTCGGAAACCATCAAACCTGACTGAACTGGAGATGTTTTGTAAAGAAGAATGGTCAAAAATACCTTCAACCAGAATCCAGACCCTCATTTGAAGCTATAGGAAGCGTTTAGAGTCTGTTATTTCTGCACAAGGAGGATCTACTAAATATTGATGCAATTTTTCTGTTGGGGTGCCCAAATTTATGCACCTGCCTACTTTTGTTTAAGTAATTATTGCACACTTTCTGTAAATCCTATGAACTTCATTTCACTTCTTAAATATCACTGTGTTTGTCTGCTATATGATATATTTAATTAAAATTGCTGTTCCGAACAACCAATGATGCATAAAGGAAAATCTTGAAAATGATCAGGGGTGCCCAAACTTTTTTTTTTTTTTCATTTTAACAATATATATATATATTTTTTTCCCACTTTTACAAGTAAAGGATGGATACATAGTATGGTCTACAGGAATTAAAAGCAAAACAGGCAAACAAACAAAACAAAACAACAACAAAAAAACAAATAAAAAAACAACCATCAGCTCAGATCTATATAAATAATACTTGGGGTTACAGACATGTACGGTATGAGCAATCAAGAAAATCCCTGCAACATTATATTAGAAACACCAGGCTCTACATAGTTCAAATAGAGTTCCCAGACTTTATAGAATTGGTCTGTTTTTAAATGTAATATGCATGTAAGGTACTCTAATGACACTAGATCAAACACTACTCCCTGCCTGCCTTGAACAGTTGGTACTCTTTCATTGATCCATTGTAACAAAATATTCATCCTCGCTGCATAAGTAAGAATACAAAACAGCCTCTTATTATGTTTTGATGTTAAACGTTGATTTGGGAGGCCCAGTATAAGAGACACAGGGTCCATCTCCAGTTTTAAACCAAATATCTTCTCCATTTCAGATAATACATTGGACCAATACATTTGCAGTTTCGGACATGACCAAAAACAATGAGTTAGGGTACCAGTTTCCATCTTGCATTTAAGGGACGTGGGTGAGAGAGTAGGATTGAAATAATGTCTGCGGGGGATATGTGCATTCTCGGTATAATTTTTAATTGTATTGCTTGGGCACGATTGCAAACTGAAATTGATTTAGCATGTCTCCAGACATCCTTCCATTCTTCATCATCAATTATAATATTTAGCTCCTTCTCCCATGTGCCTTTAAACTTCTGCAACCTATTCGGGGTCGTGAGATACATTACTTACATTACATACTTTATTAAATTTACGGATACCTCTCTACCTGTTAAAAATAATAATTTCTCAACCAGAGAGCTTTCATGGTTCTCAACTAACGTAGAACTGTGCAAGACATAGTGCCTTATCTGCAAATACCGAAAGAAGGCACGTCTGGGGATAGAATATTTCTCTATCATTTGTTCAAATGTCATAACTACATTACCAGAGAGTAGGTCCTTCAATCTATGAACGCCATTAACTCTCCACTGTTCAAAACCAGTATCAACCATCCCAGGCTGGAAATCGGGATTATTCACAATAGGGGTGAAAACAGATGTGAACTTTGACCTTCCTTCAAGTCGACACACTAATCGCCAGGCCTTAACTGTATTAAGTGTAACCGGATTATTGCAACTCAGTCTGATATTTTTAAATTTCTTAAAAAGCAGTAAGTCCCTTAGTGGATACTTTGAAAGGGAAGCTTCAACACCCAACCAAATAGAGTTTGAGTTGCTTACGACCCAGTCATAAACATACCTCATGTGAGTACATAGCTGATATGTTCTGATATTTGGTAAATCTAGACCCCCTACAGAGCTCGGCAGCTGCAATGTAGCCATCTTAAGTTTTGGTCTGCACTTGCTCCATATAAAAGAACTTAGACAGCCATTCACGTCTTTTATCACCCTATTTGAAAATATGACCGGAATCATTTGGATTGGATATAACAATTGAGGTAATACATTCATTTTAACCAAGGATATACGTCCTAGCCAGGAGACAGGCAAAGAGTTCCATCGCTCCAAATCCTGCCTCACCTTCTCGAACAAGGGAACAAAATTGGCTTTATACATTTGTTTAAATTTAGGAGTTATGAATACACCTAAATATACAAAACCTGCAGGAGACAACTTAAAGGGAAAAGAAGTCAAAGCAGCTGGTATTGAATTGAGGCTCCCAAGTGGCATGGCCTCAGACTTGGTCAAATTAATTTTATATCCAGAAAATTTGCTAAATAGATCAATAATGTTAAGTAGAGCTGGTATTGATGTCTCCGGATGGATATAAATACCAAAACATCATCTGCATACAGACTTATCTTGTGCTCATAATCAACTAGCAAACCCTGTATAGCAGGTACCATCCTTATGGCCTCCACTAACGGTGCAATGGCAATGGCAAATAAGAGGGGTGACAGGGAGCAGCCTTGCCTCGTTCCTCTATACAAAGGAAAACTGTCTGATTTAAGCCCATTAGTCAAAATAGCCGCCTGAGGACTATCATACAGAATTTTGACCCACCTAATGAAATTATGCCCAAGACCAAATTTGTTTAAAGCATAAAATAAATAAGCCCATTCTACTCGGTCAAAGGCTTTCTCAGCATCTAGAGAAAGCACTAGACCATCAATATCTATTTGCTGGAAAGCCTGAATTATATTGAGAAGGCGCCTGACATTGTTACAGTAGTTACGACCTTTTATAAAACCTGTTTGATCTTCTTTTATAATTTTAGGCAGGAGGTCTTCAAGCCGAGTAGCTAGGATTTTTGAAAGTTTCTTCCGGTCCACATTAAGAACAGCTATCGGTCTATAAGAGGAACAGGACTCCACGCACTTCCCCTTTTTCAGTATGAGAGAAATATTTGCTTCTCTTAGAGTCTGAGGTAATGTATTATGCAAAAAAGAATGATTAAACATGTCAAGTAATGGGTTTACTAATAAATCACCAAATTCTTTATAGAACTCACTACCAAACCCATCAGGTCCAGGGGCTTTTCCGTTTTGTAAGGTTTTTATAGCATTCAATACTTCCTCTCTGGAAATGGGAGTGTTAAGATTGGTTTGCTGCTCAGTAGATATAGTAGGCAAGCTAAGCTGGGAAAAGAAATTTTCCATTAAGTCAAGTGGGTCACATAGTTGTTCAGATGCATACAGTCTACAATAAAATTCTTTGAAGGTCTCATTTATGAACTTATCATATATGCAATTGTTGTGAGCGTCACAAATGGCTGCAATAGAATGTGATTCAGATCTTCTTTTGGTAAGGTACGCTAAATACTTTCCGGGTTTATTCCCATGTTCATAAAATCTTTGTCTAGTAAATTTAAGTTTGGTCTCTTCATCTTGCGTAAGGAGGTTACCTAAGGTTGATCTAACTGCAGATATATCTTGCCACAAAGCAGGAGTTGGAGAGTTAACATAGGTTCTTTCTTTTGTTTTAGGTCCAGTCATTAACAAATTTTGGCCCTCAGTTTTTCCCGCCGTGTGCTGGCTGAAAATGAAATAATAATCCCTCTAGTATATGCCTTGATAGTTTTCCACAGGAGGGCAGGGTTATCTGTTGACTGAGAGTTAATAGACAGAAAGTATCTAAACTCAGTATTGAAATAGGATACGAAGGTATGGTCCTTTAAAATAGTAGTAGTCAGTCTCCAGTATTTTACTCTGTTTCCTATACCCTTAAAAGAGAGAGATCCAGCACTACATTGGCATGATCTGAGATGACATTACTGCCTATTGCACAAGATAAAAATGAATGTAAGGAGAGCCCAGGAAAAAAAAAATCGATCCTAGTATGACATTTATGGGGTGCAGAAAAGAAAGTGTCCTCTTTACCCAGAGGATGAATTGTCCTCCTCCATACATCAACAAATTCTAAATCTTCACATATAGAACTGAGTGATTTTGCTTGTGAAGAAAGAGGCGAAACTTTGTGTGAGAGTTTGTCAATAAGTACATTTAAATACAATTAAAATCTCCACCCACTATGGAAATATCTGACTGAATCTCAGAGAAATCCAGGAATACTTTAGTTATAAAATCTGATGGGTGAGCAGGGGGGTAAAAAATATTCAGTATGGAAATAACTGTACCTTGTAGGACCCCCTTGATTATAACATACCTACCACTTTTGTCTTTAACACATTCTATCAATGAAAAAGGAAGATTCTTTCTCACAAGAATTGCCACCCCTCTACTTCTTGAGGTAAATGAGGAGAAAAATACCTGCTCAACTATACCCTTCCTGCTTTCAGATGTTCTACATCGTCCAAATGTGTTTCCTGTAAAAGTGCAATATCAATGTTTTCTTTTTTCAGAAAGGTGAGTATTTTCCTTCTTTTAATTGGACTATGTACCCCTCTTACATTCCATGTACACAAGCGTAGTTTATTACCTGCCATACCGTTTAAGTAAACCCTCTATATAGATATATGACTCACTGAAAGCAAAAATCTGAAACCGCTTATTACAGTAAAAACAGTCACTGAGCTGGGAGAAAAACAAATCTGAACAGGAACTATTATACAAAAACAAAAAAGCCCAAATACAATGGGGGCTATCCCTGCTACCTAACCTGCAGGGCCCTTTGAACCTCTTCCCCCCCATTCCCTCTGTACAAGCCTCATAATAAAAAAGAAAAAGAAACAGATCTGTCAATAATAAATGAATGAAGCTGCACCCTGTTCTCTCCTTACCTTCACACATAGAATAAACAATCAGAACATACTCACGTAATGTGTATGGATGAAATCAGATAACATGGAGCTATAGGCTAGCTAACAGACATATCACTGGGAAGCAGTGTCCTCACGTCTCTGTTCCAGTGAGTTTAGGAGTGCAGCGGCTTCCTTCGGGGTGTTGAATCTCTTCTGCGTCCCGTTTACTGTCACCTTCAGAGTAGCTGGGTAGAGTAACTCGTAGTCCATGTTCATTTTCCTCAGCGCCTTTATGTCATCAAAAGCCTTTCGTCTCCGGACCACCTCAGCTGAATAGTCATTAAAGAAGGAGACTCTGGGTCCCGTGGCGGCAGAGTCATCCTGGTTAGACCGGCGGGGTCCGAGCCGACGAGCTGCCTCCATCACGCGCTGTTTATCGGTAAAGTTATGAAACTTCACTATCAGCGGCCCGGGACGTTGACTGGTGCCGTGCTTGGGTGCTAAGGACTGGTGTGCCCGATCAAGCTTCAGCTGTCCTGCTTTTGTATCCATACGGAGGTACTCAGGGAGCTCAGAAGGCTTGAATTTCACTGAATCCAAGCCTTCTGAGCCTTCGGGCACGCCAACTACACGTACATTGCACCTACGCCCTCGGTTGTCAATATCATCTATGTGCTCCCACATATCATGCACTTGCTTCTCGAGATGCGCTAACTTTGCCTCCGATGATGTCGTTGTGGCCTCCACATCAGCAATCCGTTTCTCCGACGCCATCTTGTTCCCCCGAATAGAATGCGTTTAATGTCATCACACAATGAAGCATGGCGAAATTATAGCAGCTACCACTGAAATGTGCATTTTGTAAAAAAAAGAAATCCAATATAACAATAAAATAAACATGTTTACAGGACATTAAAAACTATACAAAATAGTGCAAAGAGAGGTGCAAGAGGAGGTAGTTGTGGTTGATTGTAGTACAAAGTAGGTAGTTACGGTTGGATTATATAGGAGTTATTTTATTGAGTTCAGTGATATGACAGCCCATGGATAGAAGCTGTTCCTCAGTCTATTATTTTTGCATTTCAATGACCTGAGCTGCTTCCCAGACGGCATCAGGTTAAACAGTCCATGGCCACGGTGGAAAGTGTCCCTGGAGATTAGATTCTCTGCGCTCTGCTGAGACAGCGGTAGCTGGCAATGTCTTCCATGGGAGGTAGAGGGGAACTAGTGATCCTCTCTGCAGCCCTGGTAATCCTTTGCAGAGCCCTCCTGTCTGCAGCCGAGCAGGCGGTGAATCACACCGTGGCACAGTACATCAACACCCGCTCTATGGTGGACCAGTAAAAGGACACCAGCAGTTTCTCCTCCAGATGGTTCCTCCGCAGCACCCGCAGGAAGTGGAGAGTGGCTGAACAGGTGAGGTCCTCAGTGATGTGTGTCCCCATGTACCTGAGTGAAGCCACTCTCTCCACGCTCGCTCTGTTGATGGATACTTTCAGTGATGTGGGAAAACACACTGCTTCAGCAACAACGACACTAAACAGCTGAACACAACACAATCACAGATAACAGTGACAACAGTGAACAACACAGAACTATCAGTCCGTTACAATACATTTTGGCACTATTTTGAGTTAGGTGGTCTGTGAGTGTTTTTTTATGGGTTAAGTGGTCCTTAGTCTGAAAAAGTTTGAGAAACACTGATATAGGTTTATGTCTCTCTCTCTCAATATGTATATCAAATGCTTTTTTGGAACCATCTTTCATATTCACTGTTTACAACAACAAAAGAGTGAAATCAGTGTTCGACTGTTCCTTACAAAAAAAGATGTTGCAACATATTGAGCATGTGTAGAATGAATGGTAGCACATGTGGTGATCACATGGGTTTCACATGGGTATTGTCACACCACAGTAAAATCAAGTTAAGTTTTTGTCCTGTCTCCATGTTTGTATTGTGACTTCCTGTTTTATTTTGAAAAAGTAACCTTCCTCTTGTTTCAGGTCACTTGCCCTTCCTCATGTGCCTCGGTCTGATTGTCTTCCCTGATCCTGATTATACTCACCTGTTTCCCATTACCTCCATGTGTGCTTATAGTCTGTGTGTCCCCTTGGTCCTGTGCCAGTGTGTCTTGTCCTATTGCATCACCAGCCTTTTTGTCTCGAGTAAGATCCATAGTCACAGTCGGTTGCCTCGTTAAGAGTGTTTTTTGTTGGCCTTTTGCCTCATAGTTTTCATAGCTTCTATGTTTAGCATAGTTTAGTTTATCATTAGATCTTGTCCCTCTTCAGAGGTGATTTTTGTTTATATATATTAGAAGTGTTGTAGGAGTTTTATTTTAGTATAGGTTGATAGTTTTTTCCCTCTTAGGAGGAGATTTACTTTCTTGTCACTAATTATAGCTGATCCCTCATTGTAGGAGTTTTTGTTTAAGTTAATGTTGGTAATTTATTCCCTCTCAGGAGGAGATTTGATTTGTAACTCATTTTCATAGCTTTTTCCCTCTTCAGAGTAGATCTTAGTTAAGTGTTGTTTTCTTTTTTCCCTTATCCCCACTCGGAAGGTAGGATTTTTATTTGTAAGTTTTGTAATCATTCCCTCTTTTTCGAGGCACCCTCTGTTCTCCAGTTTATTGTATTTGTTTGACAAATAAACACCCAAGCTGAATGAGCTCTCTCCTAACTCTGCGTTCGAGTCCTTCCTCCAAGTATTTCATATATGGTCACTGTGACCTTTGACCACTGAAATCTGATCAGCTGATCCCAGCTGAGAGACAAGTGGTCCAAAATTGAAGGAAATCCCTCCAGTTGTTTTTGAGATCACATTCAAGAGGCCACAAGAGTGAACTTGAGTGTGTTGAGCGGAGTGTCTTGC
Organism: Paralichthys olivaceus; assembly: GCF_024713975.1. NCBI lineage: Eukaryota > Metazoa > Chordata > Actinopteri > Pleuronectiformes > Paralichthyidae > Paralichthys > Paralichthys olivaceus. Next base: position 22,341,682 of record NC_091097.1, on the reverse strand, counting down.
GGTGGAGATTCAAACTCTCAGATAACAGAATTATCTTTAGCCTCCTCTAGGCATATTTAATCAATCAGACAGGGAGATGCAATGAGCTGCCGCTCAGTTTCACAACACAACCGGAACAGATACATAGGTAGTGACATCATGTCCATGACGCACCATGAACATTACCCTCTGCAGGACACAATGAGTAAGGACGCACACACATATCACATTTAACACCCCCACTCGACCTTTGCTTATTGTGATACACTCAGTGGTAGAAAATAAACAAAAATATTCTCCCTTTGGTCTTCAGTGCAAAAGTAAATAAAAACATATTGGCACATTCTTCTTGCACTTTATGTGCCAAACAAATACTGTGCAAACTTATGGAGTTTTAGCTTTGTGGCTGGTTTTGTCATCAAGTCAGCAACCATGTTGTCAGTGGAACAATACTTTAAACAGATCCTCCCACTATTCACAGTTTCACGAATGAAATTATATTTTATATCAATATGTTTACACCTTTGCCGGTTAACTGGGTTCCTGGCCAGTGCAATTGCTCCTTGGTTGTCATCGAACACCTTGGTTTGGGCATACTGATATTTATCAATTCCCTTGAGTAGTTGTTGTAAGTACATACACTCCTGTATAGCTGAGGCTAAGGCCATATATTCTGCCTCACAGGTAGATAGTGCTACTGTTGGTTGTTTTCTGCTCTTCCATGAAATGAGAGAGCTTTTCTGACTAAGACTGGCACAGTAACCTGTGGTGCTACGTCGGTCTGTGACATCCGCTGCCCAGTCAGCATCACTGTGGACCATTAGACCTAGTGCCTCCGTGTCATCCTTTTTGAAACACAATCCATGGTTTGTTGTACCCTTTAAATACCTGAACACGTGCTTCACAGTGTTCCAGTGCTCTTCACTTGGCTCTGAGAAATGCTGGGAAAGTTTGCTGACCACGAAACTTAAATCTGGTCGAGTGCATGTTGCCAGGTAGATCAAACTTCCCACTGCCTCTCTATACACCCTTGGATTCTCCAATTTCTTAGCACCATCAGTGTATTTAAGTTTAGACTCACATGGGGTCTCTCGAGGCTTACAATCTTGCATACCAAACTTTGATAGGATCTTGTTGGCATACCTCTCTTGTGTCATTGTGACTTGACCATCTGATTGTTTAAAATCTATTCCCAGAAAATTGTTCAGTTTCCCCAGGTCTTTCATTTTAAATCTCTCAGTGAACATCATTTTGACACTTTTCACAACTTCTTCAGTGTTTGCAGCGATAATCAGATCATCAAACCATATGATCAGAATCACTTTTTCATCTTGTTTTTCCCTTGTGTACAGACAGTTGTCAGCAGGATTTTGTTCGAAACCATTTTCAGTAAGATACAGTATGCATGTAACAGAGTATTCCAGTTCCTGCCTGACTGCTTAAGACCATACAGTGACTTCTGTAATTTGTTTTTCTCCTGATTTGGACTTTTTCTCATAGCCTTCAGGCTGTTCCAAATAGACCTCACAATCAATGGGTGCGTGTAGGTATGCAGTTTTCACATCCATTTGATGTAAAACTAAATCTTCCTGCACTGCCTTTTGCAACACAACTCGAACAGTGGTCATGTCAGCTGTAGGCGAGAAAGTTTCCTCATAGTCGATACCTTGTTTTTGGCTATAACCTTTTGCAACAAATCTGGCCTTATACTTGTCAGACCCATCAGTATCACTCTTGAGGGTATACACCCATCTACCCCCCACTGTCTTTTTGCCTGGTGGCAACTGGGTAATTTTGAATGTGTTATTCTCCTCAAGTGACTGAATTTCATCATTCATTGCATTTATCCATTGCTGTGACTTGGTAGACCTTATAGCATCTTGGTAGTTTTGTGGTATGTCACAGACAGCTCTATAACAGGAGTCCACACATGTTACCAGTTTGTCTACTGTATCCTCAGTCTCATAATCTTGCAAGCACACTGGCTTTCTCCTAGTTCTAGGTGGATTATTCCTAGTTACATGCTCAGTGCTTGGCAGTTCAACTTCAACCTCAGAAACATCACCTTGAACACTTTGACTTGATGCATTTCCCATTTTGTCATCATCATTTTCCATAATGTCAAGTACCTTGGGGTACACCTCTCTGACATGACATTCGATGTGTGGCCCGTGTGTCTGCATTTCTTTGTCATTGTCTGTCTTGCTTGTGAATTTTACCAGCCTGTGCTTTTGAACCTTTTCAGTGTCTTTATAGTACACAAGATAAGATGGGCTATTCTTATCGTAACCAATAAAAAGACCCTGCACACTTCTTGAATCCATTTTCCCTTTCTCTTGTGGGTTGTAGGCAAAACACATAGATCCAAATTTTTGAAGTTTTGACATGCTTGGTTTCGTGCCTGTTAGCATTTCATACGGTGTTTTCTTTGTGCCGTCTACTGTAACACCGGTTCCTTATGTAGGCTGCTGTCTGTACAGCATAATTCCATAGCTTGTCTGGTAACTTGCTGTCTAACAGCATACATCTGCCCATCTCATAGAGAGTTCTCCACCCCCTCTCGGCCGTGCCATTTTGGTGAGGCGAGTATGGTGCGGATGTCTCGTGCCTAATGCCATTTTTGGTTAACAGTGCTTTGAATTCCCTATTAATATACTCTTTTCCATTATCTGACCGTAGACATTTTATTTTCCCATAAGGTGCTGAGTCTGCTAAGAATCTCTCTGTGGAATGTGTAGCATCACTTTTGGATTTCAGGAAGTACACTGTTATAGCACCTGAGTAGTCGTCTGTAAAAGACATAGCATATTTGTGACCCTCTATGCTTGGGGTTCTCATAGGACCCGCTAAATCAGTGTGAACCAGTTGTAAAGGTTCTGTAGCCTTTCTGTCTGGCTCTCTGTTCCTTGTCTGTGTGAATTTTCCTTTTGTACAAATTTCACAAAGTTGTGCTGGCCTCGTTGCACTGCCTTTTATCTCCATGCCTCTTACCACATCCGGTAATTTTTGCACATCCTCATAATTGCAATGCCCAAGAATTTCATGCCAAGTCTGCATGTCGTGGCACACATTACATTTATCACCATTAACATTCTTTTCAACTGTTGGCAAGTAAAACAGGTTACCACTTTCATGAAAATCAAACCTGTGGTTACCTTTGGTAATCATGTGACTTTCCCCTTTCTTGAAAGTGACTGTAGCTCCACCATTTGTCCCTCTTGCCACTGAGAAGATGTCGTGTGGATAGGTTGGCATATACAGTGCGTCTTTCAGCCAGGCTCTGTGCTGACGTCCATCGGTGTCTAGTAGGTAGATCAGCGCCGTCCCTCTGCGTTGAGCCATCCCGCTGCACTTTTGTTCCATAATATTCTCAGCCCTTATCATGTAATCAGTAACAGTTTCACCTTCTGCCATTTGAATGGTGGTCAGGGATGTGTACAGGTTGAGAATTCTAGGCTTGCTCTTTCCAGAATAGTGCTCCCTCAAAATTTTGAGAGCTTTCCTTCCATCTTCAGCAGCTTCATGTCTAATCAAAGACAGGCTCTTATCATCGAGTGCATTCACTAATTGAGCATAGCAGTCTGTGTTCTTCCCTGGGTCTGCAACTAATGCAGCGTCATCCGTGGGCACTCGCAGTATGGTGTCTTTTAGCTTAAGAATGTGTAGACGGCTAAGGAATCTGGTCTCCCACAGATCATACTTATCTTCAGTTCCGTCGAATATAATCTGCTGGGGCGTTCCTGCTGTGGCCATTTTAACGTTCTCTTTCCAAAGTTCACTTTATCTCCAAAAATTTGGGCTGCGCAGCTTGTAGAATGTCCGTGTCCTCATTGTCTTTAGTTTCCGCGTGAGACTCTCGGCGCCGCCTTCACTCAAACCAAGCTAGTAGCTCCTCTTGGCTAACAGTTAATTTCTTCTGTTACCTTACTCGTTGCTCTAAGCCTGCGTTCCTGGGCCCATAACCTGTTGAGCGGAGTGCCTTGCGGTGGAGATTCAAACTCTCAGATAACAGAATTATCTTTAGCCTCCTCTAGGCATATTTAATTAATCAGACAGGGAGATGCAATGAGCTGCCGCTCAGTTTCACAACACAACCGGAACAGATACATAGGTAGTGACATCATGTCCATGACGCACCATGAACATTACCCTCTGCAGGACACAATGAGTAAGGACGCACACACATATCACATTTAACAGAGTTAAAGGATAATATAGTATAGTATCATTACATTTTCTTTCCTTCTGCCATTAGTGCCTTTGACATGGAAACAGAACCTTGCACTTAGACCACCAAAATCATATACATTACTCTGTGAGTCCAAGTAAGCAGGTGTGCCAAAGAATTCCTGATAAAAACAACAATCTCCAGTGGCAGCCATGTAATTTAATCCTTTGATATAAATAACTGGAAACGCCCAGTGGCAGTCTTGTACTTTAGTCCTTTGATATAAATAACTATATATCCTTTGATCTAGTTAATGTTGTAATATTTCCTTTGATCCTGGGGTTAGGGTTAGGCTTTAGGAGTGATGGCACAGTTTCTGAAACCTTCGACTGGGAAGACAGCAGCTTTCATTAACGAAGATAACAGCTGACCAAATCTACTTCCTTTACCAATGGAGCTCCAGAAGATAAGAGAGGACCTTATTAAAGCCATAGCTGAGACTAAGGCAATCAAACTTGATGCCCAGGCCAAACTGGCTGCAGAACACCAGAAGCTCAAGAGCACTGAGGCCAGGTGTGCAGCTCTGGAGGCATTCCTGCACCACGAGAGAACCAAGGCTAATAGATGCTGGAGCAGGGCAGAGTCTCTGGAAGAAGCCAATATTGCTCTGAAGGAGGTGGAACTTTTTAAAAGTGAGAGGAGCCAGCTTCAAGATGAGCTCAAACGCAAGGATGAGCTCATAATATATGCAGTAGAGACAAGGAAAGCTTGCAAAAGATCCCAGGTTGACCTCATGGCCAAGCTGGCGTCAAAAGAAGAGCAGCTCAAGAGCACTGAGGCCAGGTGTGCAGCTCTGGAGGCAAAACTTCACCAGGAGCATGCTCAGTCTGAGGAAGAGTGTAGCAGTGAGGTGGAGCTGCCTCAAGTGGAAGAAGAGAGCAGCAGTGAGGTGGAGCTGCCTCAGTCTGAGGGAGGATGCAGCAGTGAGGCAGAGCTGCCTCAATCTGAGGGAGGTTGCAGCAGTGAGATGCAACAGTTGTTAATACTGAAGAATGTAAAGGTGGAGCACGAGACAGGGGAGAGAAAACACAAATCTTCAGACAAGAAAGCAAAGAACAATAAGCAGCTGCATCAGAAGAAGAAGAGAAGGAGTTGAAGGCCTCACAGTTTTTACTGAAAACCGTTTAGCCCTTCTTACATTACCTAATTCTCCTTCCCCCTTCCCCCTTCCTACCCTTTATCCACTGCCCAGTCTTACCCCTTTCTCTCCCACCCCTTTCCCTTCACCTACTCCCCAAAACAAACCCTCTAACCCTCAACCCTCTGTGTGCTTTTGTAAGTAAAGATTGTAAATAAATGTAAAAAAGCACATCAACCAATGTACATATGTTTCTGAATAAACAGAGACACAGGATTCATGGCTCTGATCAAGTACTATACTATTACAGGGTTGGTGATGTCAAGTCAACAATACATGTCAACATTTCCTTGAGAATCATTTTGTGCGTGACTCATTTTAGTGATGATACAAATCTTAATGCTCTCAAAGATCTGTTGGTTGGCACGGTTCACTCTGACAACTGAGAGGGACACAATATTAAGATCATTTAGATTAGCCTTTCTCAAAGTGTGGTCCGTGAGCGACCCCTAGTGGTCCGCGAGGTGACAAGTAACATAACGTGTTTTAAAATTTTAAATGTCACTGTTTTAATTTCAGTGTTTCTCAAACTGCCTGCGACATATATGTGTTGTTTTCAATATCAAATCAACTAGTATGTAAAATATTTGTTTGGTGGCATTTTGTTTGCAACACCGCAACCGTTTTACATCAAAATAAGTGTGACCCTGCCGTAACTTCGGGAATGTGCCTGTGCAAAGCATTGATGTATGGTGCAAAGCTTCGAATTAAAATGGATCAGTGGCTTAGGACCTGGTCACGTAAAAGAAAAGCAGATGAAAATTCTGATACGACTGGAAAAGTAGTCGAGTCCCAGGATGATGGTTTAAAGTCAGTGACATCGTCAAAGCAGACCCCGCTGCAAACTCAACATGAACCTGTAAAATCCACCTCTAGTGTCAAACAAAAATATCACATATACTACACACTGTAGCGTTCTGGTGTGACAGAGGAGATGAGACGGCGGATCTCTTTATCTCCGCTTTATTTTCTATAACTTATACAGATTACTAACAAAAGGGAGGGGGGCTAAGCTTTGATTGATGTCAGTGCCAAAAGAGATGCATTGAGGGTGAAATTAATAGGCAAATATTTAGATCCAACCAGGTAGCTGCCCTGGAAAGATTTCCTGACGGGCCTCCTGGCAGAGCACGGAGAAAAGAGCATGTATAACCTGTGTGCTTTCTCTCCGGTAAATGTCCGGGCGGGCTTGTCAGGTTTCTACAGGGAAGTGCTGGAGGCTTGGGACAAGATTCTGCCCTACCTCAGACCTGACTGTAAAGGAAAAAAGCATGTGCTGAAATTACCTTTCCTGTCGAGCCCTTTTATTACATGGAAAAGCAAACCCCTATTGAGCAGTCACCTTAGAGAGGCGGGACGTAAACGTAATGAGTGTATGCAAAAATGGTGTGTTTGACACAGAAAGGGTGATAGAACAATTAAAATCTAAAAAATATATGTATAGGAGAAAATACATAAAGGATTTGGGGACAAAAGTTGCCAACTACATTAAAAAAAACATGGGGCAAAGAAATAAAAAACAACCACAGTGCAGGATAATTCCGTGAGTTTTCTCCTGTGTCTAGATGGTAAATCAAAACCAATACAACAAATCAAAACCAAAACTTTATACAACATACTAATAGCTAAACATATCCAAAAACCGCCAGGTGAACAAGCATGGTCCAAAACCTTTCCGGCACAAAATCTACACACCATATGGATAAACCTAGATCTTAAATTCATTCCCCCAGTTAACTTCAACACAGATTTCAAAATAAGGCACAGGAGAATTTTCACGAGCATTGTCCTACACGAAGTACACAAAGATACATTTTCAAGAGTATGTACTGTATGTGGAATAGAAGAGTAAAATCTAGAACATATGTTTTTGAACTGTACCGCGCTCAGAGCTTTTAGAAAAACATATATAAACTGCTGAATGAAAAATGCCATCTGATGGGAGTAGACGAACCACATTGGGACTGGACTTGGTTTGTTGGCCTCCCGAAGGGAGAAAAGGGACTTAAAAACACACCTATTTAAAAACAAACTCAAAGCACACTGGACAATGCTATTAACAAAAGGACTCATTCCTGACATCTGTTAACAAAGAAAACCTCTTGTACAGAGTGGACAATGATGACCGTTTAGTTTTTTTCTTTTAATTTTGCTCCTCTATCTTCTGTTTATTTTTCATATACCCTGTAAAAGTTAGTTATGGCTTTGTTTAGGAGCTCTTATTGAATATGAAAGGAGAGTTCCTCTCCATATTGTAAATATGTATTTTTTGACAATAAGAGATAAAAAATTAAAAAAAACACGCCCGATCTCGTCAGATCTAGGAAGCCAAGCAAGGTCGTGCCTGGTTAGTACTTGGATGGGAGACCGTCTGGGAATACCAGGTGCTGTAAGCTGTTTAGACTTTTCATTGCAACTGCTGTTGCTGCTGCTTCAGTGGAGACACATCTTGGAAAGAGCAGGAAAGACTGTTCATCTAAGAAAAAAAGGATATGGAACCCTCACATCATCACTGAAGGAAGAGAATGAGCATTCAAAAGACCATATGTAGTCAAAACACTACTTTATCCATGTCATTTTAACATGTCTGAGCGACACAGACATGATCCTACACTATGGATTAATAACTCAACACATGATCGTAAGTTTATTACTAATCATCCCAATAAAAGATGAACTATGAACTTGTTGTTTTTAATTGTGAACTGACACAACACTGCAAACAGCAGCTACTGCACAACAGTCGGCACTGACAGACAGAAGTAGTAGAACTGAATCATCACACTCCTGTCACCAATCCTGCTCAAGACTGAGGTTAGGACCGCCCTTACTCATTTGCATATGACACAGAAATACAGAAATAAATACATGTGGGGGAAAAATGAAGACATTTATATATTTATTTCCACATTTATTTATTTATTTAAACATTTCTTTCTTTCTTTATACTTAAGTCATTTCTCGTCCTCCATAAAACCCAGAGCACCTACAGGTTGGGCTGCTTGTAGACCAGGTAGTGCTTGTTTACTTAGTGCTGAAAATAGAATTACAGTAGGGTACACATGTATGTGTAGGCTGTGGTGTAGCATTGAAGCAGAAGCATGAATCTGGCTTTAGGATCAGATGCTGCTTGATCAGAACTTGTCTGCTCATTGTGTTGGTCAACCACATTACAAACAAAAAGTGTTCATGGATAAAGTTGCATGGGTTCAGACCTTCTCTTTATTGTCTTGCAGTTGATTGTTCACATTAAATGGAACCGACATAGCTACATCAGGCTTGAGAAAGAAATACAAACCCTGCTCCGATCTTACCTGGCACAGTTGGCCACTCACGCCAACAAGCAGGTGTCAGTATCTGTCAAACATTACAGGAATGGCAGGAACCTCTCTTTCCATCCAGTTGGAAAAGTTTCAGACAACCTGGCACATCTGTATGAAGGACGAGAAATTACTTAAGTATAAATAAATAAATAAATAAATGTGGAAATAAATAAATAAATGTGGAAATAAATAAATAAATGTCTTAATTTTATTTCTACATTTATTTATTTCCACATTTATTTATTTCTGTATTTCTGTGTCATATGCAAATGAGTAAGGGCGGTCCTGACCTCAGTCTCATGCAGGATTGGTCACAAGAGTGTGATGATCCAGTTCTACTACTTCTGCCTTCAGTAGCTGCTGTTTGCAGTGTTGAGTCAGTTCACACTTAAAAACAAGTTCATAGTTCATCTTTTATTGGATGATTTAGTAACAAACTTACGATCATGTGTTGAGTTATTAATCCATAGTGTCGGATCATATCTGCGTGTCACTCAGACATGTTAAAATGATACGGATAAAGTATTGTTTTGACTACATATTATCTTTTGAATGCTCACTCTCTTCCTTCAGTGATGATGTGAGGGTTCCATATCCTTTTTTTCTTTGATGAACAGTCTTTCCTGCTCTTGATGTGTCTCCTCTGAAGCAGCAGCAACTGCACCATCTGCTGGCGGCAAAGAGAATCATCACCCTAATCCACAGTTTTGTTGCTTTGTGACCATTGACACTCTGGGGTTCCTTCAACTGTTTTATTGTGCAGGGAAAATAAACTGAAAGTGTCATTTGTCCTAATATTGCAATTGCAATCATTGGAATTTTCAATCATTTCCTTCATTAATTATGTCAGGGTTACATAAACAGTTTTTTCCTTTATTTTCACATGTATTTATTTCTGTATTTCTGTGTCATATTGTGAGGACCCTTTCCAGTACGCCTGCCTGTCTCATTCTGCTCTCTTACAGTTGCTGGGAGGTCGCTGTTAGGCGGAGCTGGGAGGGAGTGCCTGCAGGTACCTGACCTTTTGGGCAGGGCCTGCAGAAGTTATAAAGGACCGCCCTCTGCATTCATAGCTCTCTCTCAGCTGGGCCTGCTGCAGCCACGTCCTTTGTTTGGTTTGTTGCACCTTTCAACACACACTCCTAACATGACTGATGACCTTCCTACTTACACACCCCATCCATTAGTTACATTGCTTGCTTGTTTAAGTTAAATAAACACATTTTTTGCTTATTATATCTGTGTGTGGCCTCCCTTTTTGTTGCCGGCCTTGAGCCAGGCGGTAACAAATGGGTGCTCGTCCGGGATCACTTTGGTGCTGGGAATCCGGTAAATGTAAAGTTTTATTGAAGTGAGTGTTCACACAGATTTTGGGTTGCTCTGGTAGTCCTAGGGAATTTGTTGCTTGACTATTTGTGTTCCAGTAAGCATGTTGCTCCATAGATTTTGGCCTGTGATGTTAAAACATGTTTTCCTGAACTCCCAGTAAAGGTTTGAGGGCTGGTAAGTAATTTGGAACCCTTTTTCCTGCTAGGCATAAGCAATGTGGGGCACTGGCTGTCTCCATTGATCTTTTTTTGTTTTAATTTGTTGTTTTTGTGCAGTACGTGGTTAGAGCAGTGCTCAGGGGCACTTCCAGGACTGTCCAGGTGATTTTCAGCGTGCTGGAAGTTAACCGGGTCGCTGGGCTTTGTGCTTAATCCATCCTGCCACAAACCTGCATGAAGTCTAGGGTTTAGTGAGTCAGCTAGTTCTGGTTAGGCAGTTAGCCAGAGGGAGGGGGTTCCATATTTTTAGCAGCCGTTAACCCTGTTGCGTGGTGATGGAAAACTTTCTCTGTTTGTAGTTGTGGCCTGTGTGTTGTATAGAGTATCAGTGCTGGAAAAAGCACCCCTAGGTGGTGAAACTGTAACAATGGCTTCGATTGAAGATTTTGTTCAGTCTCCATGTAAGGATTTGCTCAATTCTCATAAGAGAGATCAGCTCTTAAAAGTGGGTGACTATTACAGTGTTGAGGTTTCTAAGAAGCTAAATAAAAATGAGTTGGTGGTCACGTAAAGGCCCAATTGGTGGAGCTGAATATCTTCTTCTATGGAGGGTGCAAGTTCTCCAGGAGAAGTAGCTAGTTTGTTTGATGTAGCTTCTGCTCAGGTCAGTAGGCCAGGTAAAGTGTTGGCTCCAGTTTTGACTGTGCTTGGGGCTGGCTTGACATTTGAGCAACAGAAAGAGCTCCTCCTGCTACAACTCCAACAGGAACAAAGGAATGTTTTTGAGGTAGAAAGGTTAAGACATGAGCTAGTGACACAAAAGCTACAGCTGGAGCGTTGTAGTTTGGACCTTATAAGTGAAGACAAGCTTCAGGCTGAACCAAAGGTTGAAGAGTCAACCGCACGTATTCCTCCCACTCTGTCATTTGATGTTGCTGTCAGTTTACGGTTAGTTCCAAAGTTTAATGAACTGGACCCTGACATTTTCTTTGTGTTGTTTGAGCGTTCAGCGGAAGCGTGTAATTGGTCTGATGCTGAGCGGAGACTACTGCTTCAATGTGTGCTCACCGGCAAGGCTCAGGAGGCTTTTTCTATCTTGAGTGCTAGGGATAGTGGTAGCTATCAGTTGGTTAAAGCAGCTGTGCTTTAGGCATATGAGTTGGTACCCGAAGCTTATCATCACAGTTCAGGACACTCAGGAAAGAGAAAAAGTCGCACACTGAATTTGCTCGTGATTTAGCCACTCATTTCAGCCACTGGTGTTGCTGCTGAGGTCTCTGAGGTAGAGACCTTGGAGGAATTGCAGGAACTGTTTTAGCTTAAGCAGTTTAAAAATACTCTGCCTGATTGGGTTGTAACTTATTTAAATGAACAGAAGGTAAGCACACATAAAACCCTCCTCTTCAGAGTTGGTGATTGAGTTTCCTGTGGTGGAGCAAGAACAGGCACAATCTACCGCTAATGATGAGATTGATCCTGGTTATGTGGCATTTTTGTCAGATGGTTATGTTTCACTGGTCGGGAGCGATAGGAAGGTACCTGTAAAAATACTGAGACATTCAGGGGAACTGGACTCATTTATGGAGGACTCTGTGTTGCCTTTCTCTTCGTAGACAGACACCAGTTTCAGTGTTGATGTTCGGGGAATGGGTTTGATTGTTTTTTCAGCTCCTCAGCATAAACTGACCTTATTTTCAGATCTGGTGCGAGATGAAGTGACCATGGGAGTGCACCCTTCTTTGCTAATGGGGGAGTACAGGTCATCCTAGGGAATGACCTGGCTGGCGATCGTGTGTGGCCTGTTGCTCCTGCAATGGTGGACACACCAATATCCCGGGTAGAAGATTTTGAGTCTCCCAAATACCCTCTTGTAGTACTACCCACTTGTGCAGTGACACGTGCCATGAGCCATGCTGATTTTAGTTCAGATTTTGACAATTCAGATAAGAAAAGAGTCTGTGTTCACTGTATCTGCTTTTCCTTTGCCTGTATCTTGCAGTGATTTTGTAAAAGAGCAAAAAGAGGATCCCTCACTTTAGCCACTGTACAGCCAAGTTCTACCAGATGGTGAGGTGGAGAGTTCAGCCCGTGGCTACTTTTTCAAATATGGCCTGTTGGTGGGAAAATGGGTTCCCCAGGGGGACTGTTTTTTGGGGGGATGAGATTGTGCAACTCGTCCTGCTCTCTTCATTACGTCTAACTGTTCTTCAGACTGCTCATGATGGTGTTGCAGGTCATTTGGGTGTGAGGAAAACCTATGACCTATGAGTTATGCAGCATTTTTACTGGCCACATTTGAAAAGCGACATTTTGGCCTTTATTAAAACTTGCCACACATATAAGTTGACTGGAAAACCAAATCAGGCGATTAAACCTGCCTCTCTGCATCCCATTCCAGTTGCTGAAACCCCTTTTGAGCATCTATTGTTGATTATGTTGGTCCTTTGCCACGTTCCAAAGCTGGTAGTAACTTTTTGCTTACAGTCATGTGTCACGCTACATGTTATCCTGCTGCCTATCCCCTTAGGAACATCACGACCAGGTTGTTGTGAAAGCACTGACACAGTTCATGTCTATTTTTGGAATCCCAAAGGTTGTCCAGTCTGAAGAGGGGTCTAATTTCTCGTCGAAGTTGTTTGAAGAGGTGTTAAAACCAGAAAGCTCTCGAGAGGTTCCATCAAACCTTGAAGAGTTAGACCGTGACTGGAAGGAGGGATTACCCTGGCTGATGTTAGCTGCCAGGGAGGTGTCCCAAGAGAGCCTGGGTTTCAGTCCCAATGAATGAAAAGTCTCTATGATCGACAGGCAGAACGCTGTGAATACTGTCCCGGTCAAGTTCTGGCCCTTTGCCTTTGGTTGGATCCCCTTTCCAGGCCAACTTCTCTGGCCCTTATACTGTGACCTGTAAAGTGTCAGATTTGAATTATTTGATCTCAACCCCTGACCAGAGGAAGTCAGTGCAGTTATGTCATTAACCCATTGAAACCCTATTTTGCTCCCTCTGCTGTGCTAGTTCCTGAGTTGTTGATTTCCTCTGTTGCTGCAGTGGCATCAATTGTTGATTCACAACCACCTTTTGATCAAGCGGTAACAAATTAAATTATTATTAAATTCACTTGTGTGCTTCCTCCCTGCAGTGTCTCTTCCTGTCCAGTCTGGTTTTCCTCTCTCTTAAACTGCTTCGGTAACAAGGTTGCTGAGGAAGGTGGCTTCAACGGTAAAGGAAGTAGTACACCTGCAGGTTGTAAGGATTTTTACATGAGTTATATGGATATGGGTTGAAAGGTTGTTTACATGTTGACATTACAGTTTTTCTGAATTGCTAAAACACTAATTCCTGTTGTGTGAATCAATTGCTCAGTTGTCTGAACTCATTCACTGAAATGAGCATCATTTTGACAGAACCATAAACTATCTTCACCTAGTAAAACACTATTTGCAGATCTCAGTCCTTCCTTTTGCAAAACTCTAAACACATTCTCATGCAATAAATCACCGTTATGCACTTGTAATGAATAATGGTAAAAACCAGTGGCAAAATATCAACACAAATGAAACATGCGTCATCCATTGAACACAAGGATTCAAAATTGGTCACACTTGTTTCTCTTCATGTCATGACAACATGACAACCAATATAAGTCAGTTCAGAGTTCAAGCAGGTTGGTCCTGCAAGCTCATGACGACAATAGATCAGAGACACAAGAGGACAAGTGCCTGTAAGAGGAGGTAGAGGCGGAGGACAAGAAGGAGGAAGAGGAGGGAGAGAAAGACAAAGAGTGGCAATTTCTGATGGTGGTACGGTAATATAACACTGTGCGCTGGTATAAGCAACCAGGGTGTTCTTCACCATCATGCCACTGTGGGGCCATATACTGTAACACCCAGCACCTTCTCATCTTTCTTGGTGGTCTTAGAGATGTGTTGTCTGCAATGAACAGCAGGAACATGAGACGATGGAGCGGCCTATTTATGTTATAATTTGGGACAATGTTAGTTTTCACTGCGCTGTCCAAGTCAGAGAATGGTTCAATATGAATCAGAATATCATTACAGTAACTTATACTTACCACCGTACTCTCCCTTCCTCAATGCAATAGAGGAGGTTTCCTCCACTTGGAGATGGAAGGTGTACGAGTGACAGCCCTACACCAGGCTCAAAGTAATCTTCTTGAGTCCATGGAACTAGCCTGTGATGACATTGGTGAGATGTGTCAGGGCTGGGTACAGCACACTAGGGTTTTTTCCCCTCTTGCCTGGCAAGGGCAAATATAGTGTGTGATGTTGAAGAAGTGCTGTGGTCTGACCCAGCCCAAAGGCAGGATGACCCTCAATGAAGCTCAATGATCAACTGTGTAAAGTACTTATTGTGACCAATAAACATTTCTCCATGAGCAACATGCCTTGACCACTGTGTTTTCAATTTTTTGGTGTAGCTCAGCAGTTTTTCTATTTTGCCCGATTCGTGCAAGATCTGACAACATTGCTCGGTTTTGAGCACATGTAAAACTATTTTGAGGAGATGGTATGGTTTTGCAAAAAGAATCAGAGGTTTTGTGAATGTAGTTTGAGAAAAGAGTTGTGTGTTTAGAATTCTGAGAAAAGGACCGGAGAATTCATAAAACATGTTTTAACAATTGTGAAAAACTGTATTACTAAGTCTATTCTGCTCTGTTTTAATTCACCCTTCACCACTTGTTTTCTGGAGAATACTTTCGCCTCTGGGTTTCTGTCTCTCCATACATCACACAATCTTTTCTCACTTTTTATCTTTTCTAATGCTCCTCTCGATGAGTCATTTTTATATATCATTTTTCCAGAAACATCCAATTTCCCACACCATACATTGAAGTCACCCACTATTATACTGTTGCTTTCACACATTTCTCCCATTTGTTCAAACATCACCTTTCTCTCCTTCTCTGTATTTGCTGCATGCACATTTATAAGTTTTATTTCTTCATTCATATATTTAAATTTGATCCCTATCAACCTCCCTTCACCATCATTCTCACACATCTTCACTTTCTCTATCACTCCTTCTTTTTATTAATATTGCTACTCCCCTTGCTTTCCCATCACCATTGTTAGTGTATACTTCTCCTGACCATTCTTTCTTTACTTCATTCACACTTACTTCATCTTTCATTGCAGTGTGTCTCTTGAATACACATTATGTTGTACTCACTCAGACCATATATGTGTTGTCTTTTCCATTTGTTGTTGAGCCCTCTTGCATTTAGTGTTAGGATTGTTATCATTAGTAGTGATATGTTCATTTATTTTTATTTTTGCTTTTCTTATTTTGCCTCTTGTTGCCTCTGAGTATTCTGTCTTTTCCTTAATTGCATGATTTCAGTCATTAAGTCCATGTCCATGTCTGAGTCGTTTGTTTTCTTATTCTCCGCTTCATCTTCTTCCATTTGGGTTTGTGCTCTCCTTCCTCCGCTCACTCCGTCTTTCGTCGCTGTAGCCGCTATCTCCTCCATCTCTGCTGCTGTCTCCTTCGTCGCTGCTAACTCCGTCACCGCAGCTCCCTCCATCTCCGCCGCTTCTGTCATCATCGCTTCTGTCATCTCTGTCTCCTCTGCTGCTCCGTGCTCCCTGTCGCTGTCATCTGAGTCCTCACTCCCCTCTTCTCCGTCGCGCTCTTCCTCCTCCGTGTCTCCTCCCATTCCCTCGAGCTCCATGGTTTCTTCTTCCCCAACCTTTAGTCCGTTTTTTCCTTTTGTTCTGTCCATTTTGCTTTCGCCTTCTCTCGCGTAGTGCCCCTGAACTCAGCATCTGTGGCACTGGAATTCAGGGCACTCTCTGAGGATGTGTCCTGGCTGCATGCACATCCTGCAGACCTTCGTCTGTTTGTCGTGAATGAGTCTGAAGTATTCTGTTCCGAGGGCTGTGTTGAATTTTGTGGAGTATGGTAGGGACTGGATCTGATCGTTAAATCTTACTTTTAATTCAATTCAATTTTATTTATATAGCGCCAAATCATAATTTACATTATCTCAAGGCACTTTACATTTAAAGGTCAAGACCTTAAAACAATATTAACATAGAGAAACCCAACAGTTCCCACAATGAGCAAGCACAGGCGACTGTGGAGAGGAAAAACTCCCTCATTAACAGGGAGAAACCTCTGGCAGAACCAGGCTCAATGTGGGCGGTCATCTGCCTCGACCGGTTGGGGTGAGGAAAGAAAAGTAAGGGGGGAGGAAAGGAGAGATGGGTGGAGAGCAGGGGAGAGAAGAGAGAGATGAGGTGGAGAGAGAGAGACCGGTAACAATTTGGCACCATCAAAATCAAGGCTAACCATAACAATAACAATGTATAGATCTACAACATGACTAGATATATAAATAAATTGCTAAGTTCTTGTAATAAATGAAGACAATGGTGATGGTGGTCGTTGTGGTCCTGTAGCCCCGGTGCCGGAGTTATCTGAAACGAGATAGAGAGAAGAGCCAGAGGGACTATGGGAGGACAAAGTGACACTTTGACATGATGACATGTTAAAACTAATAAATAAATAAATAAAGAGGTGTGGGGGGGCAGAGAGACAGAGAGACAGAGGGGAGTGAAGAAGTGCTCAGTGCATGATGGGAGTTCCCCCAGCAGTCTAAACCTATAGCAGCACAACTAAGGGATGGTTCAGGACTCACCTGATCCAGCCCTAACTATAGGCTTTGTCAAAGAGGAAGGTTTTTAGTTTTACTTTAAATGCCTCCCGAACCCAGAGTGGGAGCTGGTTCCACAGGAGAGGAGCCTGATAGCTAAATGTTCTACCTCCTGCTCTACTCTTACAGACTCTTGGAACCACTAGAGACCCTGTGTTTTGGGAACGAAGTGAGCTACTTGGATAATAAGGTGTTATCAGCTCTTTGATATATGAGGGGGCGTGATTGTTGAGGGCTTTAAATGTGAGGAGCAGGATCTTGAATTCTATTCTAAATTTTACAGGGAGCCAATGTAAGGAAGCTAAGACAGGAGTGATATGATCTCTCCTTCTAGTTCCTGTCAGCACTCGTGCTGCAACATTTTGGACCAACTGGAGACTTTTAACAGTCTTCATGGAGCATCCTGCTAATAGAGAGTTGCAGTAATCTAATCTAGAGGTTACAAACGCGTGGACTAGTTTTTCAGCATCCTGCTTAGACAGGATGTTTCAAATTTTGTTAATATTGCGCAGATGGAAGAAAGCCGTCCTAGACACTAGTTTAATATGGGGATCAAATGACATGTCTTGGTCGAACAACACTTCCTCACAGTGGAGCTGGAAGCCAGACTGACACCATCCAAAGTGACTATCTGGTCAGACAGTGTTTCTCTGAGATGTTTAGGGCCAATAACAACAACCTCAGTTTTGTCTGAGTTTAAAAGTAGAAAATTTTGGGTCATCCACGCCTTGATATCTTTGAGACATTCCTGAAGTTGAACTAGGCGATTAGATTCATCATGCTTCATGGAAATATACAATTGGGTGTTGTCTGCATAGCAGTGGAATTGTATGTGGTGCTGTCTGATAATGTTGCCTAAGGGGAGCATATATAGGGTGAAGAGTATTGGTCCAAGGACAGAACCTTGTGGAACTCCATGATTAACTTGCATGTGCATGGAGGAGTCATTGTTAACATTAACAAATTGGAATCTATCTGATAAATATGATTTAAACCAGTGTAGTGCTGTTCCTTTAATTCCTATATGTTGTTCTAATCTCTGTAGCAGAATCTTATGATCTATTGTGTCGAAGGCTGCACTAAGGTCCAACAAGACAAGGACAGAGACAAGTCCATCATCTGATGCCATAAGAAGGTCATTAGTGACTTTCAATAGTGCTGTTTCTGTGCTGTGATGGGTTCTAAATCCTGACTGAAATTTTTCCAATAAACCGTTACTATCTAAGTAACCACACAGCTGGTTAGCAATGGCTTTTTCTAGGATTTTGGAAATGAAGGGCAGGTTGGATATGGGTCTATAGTTAGCTAAAACCTCTGGATCAAGCGTAGGCTTTTTAAGCAGAGGTTTAATAACGGCTACCTTAAAAGCCTGTGGTACGTAGCCAGTTAGCAAAGACATATTAATCTGATCTAAAATGGAACTGTCAATTAGGGGGAGGACTTCTTTAAAAAGTCTAGTTGGAACAGAGTCCAGCTGACAAGTAGTTGGTTTAGATGATGAAACTAACGAGGTCAGTTCAGGAAGATCAATAGAGTAAAATTTGTTTAGACATAAATCTGGTGCTATGGTTTCAGGACCAAACAATGTATCAGTGTTATTCACTGGGAGGAGGTCGTTGATTTTATCCCTGATGGTTGTAATTTTATTAGTGAAGAAGCTCATGAAGTCATTGCTTCTCAGATCTAGAGGAATAGATGGATCAGTAGAGGTGTGACTTTTTGTCAGCCTGGCTACAGTGCTGAAGAGGAACCTGGGGTTGGTCCTATTTTCTTCTATTAGTAATGAATAATACGAGGTTTGGGCATTTCTAAGTGCTTTTTTGTAATTTATAAGGCTATTCTTCCAGGCTAGGTGGAAGTCTTGGCGATTGGTGGAGCGCCACTTCCTTTCTAGCTTCCGCGATGTCTGTTTTAGAACGCGCGTTTGGGAATTATACCACGGAGCTAATCTCCTCTGACTTACTCTCTTCTTTTTTAATGGGGCGACAGCTTCAAGTGCTGTTTTTAGTGAGGCTGCAGTACTATTAACAAAGTTATCAACTAGTGTGGGAGTAAGGTTTTAATAATCTTCTTGTATTGTACTGACACATGGCTGAGAGGGAAGTGAGGAGGGGAGCAGTTCTTTAAATTTGTGAACAGTTTTGTCAGATAAACATCGACTGTAATAGACTTTCCGTCCAGAATTGACGTAATTAACAATTCTGAATTCAAATGTAAGTAAAAAATGGTCAGACAGAAGCGGGTTCTGTTGGAATATTGTCATATTTTCTATGTTAATGCTATATGTCAGGACAAGATCAAGAGTGTGATTCAGGCAGTGGGTCGGTTGATTCACATGTTGAGTGAAACCAATCGAGTCTATTATTGATTTAAATGCTGAACTAAAGCTGTCATTGGCAACATCTACATGAATATTGAAATCACCGGCTATAATGATTTGATCATTATATAAGGACTAGTTCTGATAAAAATTCAGAGAATTCAGATAGGAATTCAGAGTAAGGGGCGGGTGGACGATAAATGATGACTATATTAATTGGTTTATGTGACGTCAGGCTTGGGTGGACGAGGCTGGTTCTAAGATTTTCGAAAGAGTTATAACTCTCTTTTGGTCGGGGGTTGATAGATAGATCAGATTTAAAGATTGCTGCAACCCCTCCACCTCTGCCTGTGTTCCGAGGAATGTGAGTATTAGAGTGGGTTGGGGGCGTCGCTTCATTTAAACCTACATATTCTCCGTCTTGTAGCCAAGTTTCGGTTAAGCATAATAAATCTATTTGATGATCAGTAATGAGATCATTTATGAGTAAAGATTTTGAATTTAGTGACCTGATATTTAATAAAGCGCATTTTATAGTTATGTTTTTAGCTGATGGTTTGGCTGTGTTAATTTTGACTAAGTTTGAGTGTATCACCCCTCTCCTGTGTACTTTTGATTTAAAGAAATTAGGTGGTCGGGTGGCAGACACAGTTTCTATAGGACATTGTGATGGTGACTGTTTGAATAGAGGTGCAGAGAAGCGTGTAAGACTGCGACTCTGCCTCCTGGTCTCAACTCTGGATTGTCACGGTGTGGACTTTCTAACAAACGTCGTCATGTTTCTAGATATGAGAGCTGCTCCATCCCAAGTGGGATGAATACAGTCTCTCCTAATCAGACCAGGTTTCCCCCAAAAAGTTTTCCAATTGTTAACGAAGCCCACGTTGTTATCTGGACACCACCTCAACAGCCAGCGGTGAAAGGATGACGTGCGGCTAAACGTGTCATCGCTGGAAACATTAGGCAGGGGTCCAGAGAAAATTACGGAGTCCGACATTGTTTTTGCATATGTACACACCGAATCAATATTGATTTTTGTGATCTCCGACTGACGTAGTCGGAGGTCATTACTGCTGACGTGAATAATAATCTTACTGTACTTACGCTTACCCTTAGCCAGCAGTTTTAAATAGGACTCTACGTCGCCCGCTCTGGCCCCGGGAATACATTTAACTGTGGTCGCTGGTGTCGCTAACTTCACGTTCCTTAGAATAGAGTCGCCAATAACCAGAGTTTGTTTCTCAGCGGGTGTGTCGCTGAGTGGGGAAAATTTATTTGACACGTGAACGGGTTGGTGGTGAACCTGGGGCTTCGGTTTAGGGCTACGCTTCTTGTTTCGCACAGTCACCCAGCCCACCTGTCTTCCCGGCTGCTCGGGAGCTGCTGGGGGGGCTGGAGAAGCTACAGCTATGTGGCTCACACCGGCTACTAGGGACTGTCTAACTACATCGCTACACGATCTACTCTCCATGGTGCAGAGCCGCGACTCTAAAAGGCTCATCCTCGCCTCCATCCTGGCAAATAAGCTACATTTAACACATGTATCGTTATCGCTAAAGGAGGCAGAAGAGTGACTGAACATCAAACACACTGAGCAGGAGAGAGCAGGGGAGTGAGAGGGAGAAGCCATCGTTAGCTGCTAATGCTAAATTGCTTTAGCTAACGGGTAGTGTGTAGCTCACAGTGGTTTTATCAACGAGTCGCTGAGACAAGGGGGTGTATGAGCGACAAGTCAAGATAGCACAACTATGAAAGCAACTCAGAATTAGCGTAAATGATTAGGATGTGAAAGGGTACAGTGAGAGACAAAGAGGAGAAGAGACCGATACAACACACAGTAGCTAACACCGGAAGTGACACAAACTTTTAGGAATCTTGTCCCGTCTGCCACTTGTGTTCCCGGCCACACTGTCTCCTGATCGCTGTTACTGCTGTCAGTCCCCATCCACTCAGCTTTTCCAATATTTCATTGTCCTCTGTGTAGTACGGCAGGTTCAGGAAGGAGACCACCAGCTCGTCATTGCAGAGTTCTCTGGCGTGGACTCTTGTCTCCCCGATCCGGAATCCCTCCATCAGCCTCTCCTTCCCTTTTGGATGGCTCATAGTCATCTCGTGTTTCCTGGGGTTTATGTATCGGCACGCCACCAGTCCTCCGCACAGCTCGCGCACGCACTGCATCAGCGTAATGGTGCTTACTTCCTCTTCTCCGTCTGTTTCCACACTCACGGTGAGTTTCTTCCCATCCCTCTCGGTTCCTTTATTTCTCTGCTCTTCTTTTCTTTATTTTCATGTCCGCTGTCTGTTTCATTCACCATTTTCCCGTTCCGTGTTGTCGCCGTGAGGTCCGTCATGATTATTTTTTAAACATAAAGCGCTCCAAAGAGGGGGATTAGAAGAGGGAGCGGGAAAACAAACTTAAATAGATTCCCCCAGACAGTGCGACACTGTTGGGGGGTTATCACTCAGTCCTTCGCTGTATTTATATATGTTTGCTCATTGAAAAGTCCAGGAGAGGGGAAAAAAGGAAAAAGAGAACGGAGCTGAGTCACCCGCGGTGCTCAACGTCTGTGAAATTCAAAATAGTGTCACCTGACTGTAACGCATGCGCCGTGTTCAGGGTGGCATGGCCGTAAGCGATTGACTCCACCCACAATACCTCCTTTATACATGTGAATCATCACCATCATCAATGGTTCTGTTGCTTTGCAATTGTTCGGAAAAACAAGCTCTTCGATCCACACTTTCTCTGCAGCCGGTCTCCTTATCTCTTTCCCTCTCATACATTTATAAAACACTCTGGTTTTCACATTTGCCAGTCTCACCTTGCATTCTCCTTCTCCCACATACATCTCTATTTTTTCTTCCCCCCTCACCTCGCTCTCTCTCTCAATCATTTCCATCCATTCTTTAGGCATTGCTGTCTTTTATTTTCTCTATTACTCCTTTTGCTGTGCCCAGCCATATTTCCTCCCCATTCCCTCTAACTTCATCCACAATAACCTGTGCTCCCATGAAACCTGGTATGTACTCATACACCATATCCCTTACCTTTCTTATCCCTGCCCTCCATATCACCCTGTTGAAAATCGTTTCTCCCTGTGCCATAATCTTTGGATTTAAAAACACTGGTTGCTCCCATACCTGTCTCACATTCTTGCATTCATACTTCACTCCTCTCAAAAACTCTCCCCACGCTCCAAGCATCTCTTTGTATATTTCAGTCACCCCATCCATCATTCCTTTTTTTAGTTCCATGAGCAATCCACTCTCTCCACATCCTCCACATTTATTTATTGCATCTCCCAAAAACACCTTCCACACTTGATCCCTGTTATCTTTTAAGTATCTCGCCATCATTTTCACCCTTAGTGCTTTCTTTTTTCCCTCTAAATTAGCTAGTTTCAGTCCCCCGTCCTCATACTAATTTTCTAGTACTTTCCTTGCTATTCTAACTCCCTTTCCACAAAAAATTGTTTACTATCCCTTCCACCTCTTTCATCACTTTCTCAGGCACATCCATCACATTCATCACATATACCAGCCTACTCATTATGAGCGAATTTACCACTATCACCTTCCCTTTTAGTTTTAATCTTCTTTTCTTCCAAAATCCTAATGTCTTCCTGATACTGTTCACTATCCCTTCATATTGCCTGTCTCTCCCTTCCTTTCCTTTAATTCCTATATTAACTCCTAGCACCTTGAAATAATCTTTGTTTTCCTTCAATCCTGTCTCTTCCATCCCTTCTCTTGTTTCTCCAAAATACATTATTTCAGATTTTTCTATGTTTAGTCGTGCTCTTGATGCCCTGCCATACAGTCCTACGCTTTGTAATACCTCTACCACGCTTTCCTTATCTCTCACTGTCACTGTCGTATCGTCTGCATACTGGTATAGTGTGCTCTCCTTTCCACCCGGTAGCTTTATGCCTTTTATCCTCCTGTTTTGTAGGATGAGCACCGCCAACGGCTCTGCCGACAGTGAGTATAGCAAAGCTGATAGCGGACATCCCTGCCTGACTGAACTTTCCAATCTGAATTCATTTGTTATTTTCCCATTGACTTTGATCCTACTGGCTGCTCCCTCGTACAATCTCCCAACCCATCCTATCATCCTGCCTCCGAATCCCACCTTCTCTAATACTTTGTATAAATAACCGTGATCTACTCTATCGAATGCTTTGTTAAGATCTAAACTGACTGCTACCCCTACATTGTTCTCCTTCATGTATGTTATTGTGTCCCTAATACTACTTACTGTGTCCGCTATGTCTCTTCCTGGTATGCTATATGCTTGTGTTCTTCCCACCACTGTCCCTATCACTTCCTTAATCCTGTTTGCTAACACCTTTGCTAATATTTTGTAGTCTCCATTTAACACTGTCAGTGGTCTGTAGTTTTCTAGTTTGTCCCTGCTCCCTTTTTTGTAAATTATGCTAACTAATCCCGTTATAATACTGTGCGGCATTTCTCCCTTCTCCTCTATATTTCTGAATAGTTTCTCTAACACTGGCGCTAGTTCTCCTTTGAATTCTATATAGAATTCTCCTATTATCCCATCTATCCCTGGACTTTTATTTCTCCCTAACCCATTTATTGCTATCTTTATCTCATCCTTACTGATCTCTCCTTCACACATCTCCCTATCCTCATCACTCAATTTAGCATCCATCTGGTTTATCACTTGCTTGCTGCTCTCAGCATCTACCTCCTCTTTCCTATATAACTCTCTATAAAAATCTTCTATTCTTTCCACTATCCCCACAAAGTCGGTTATTTTTTCACCTCTCTTTCCCTCCACTTGCTCAAAATAGTTTTTCTCCTGTCTTGTCTTCTCTAGCCCTAAGAAATACCCTGTACTTTTTTCTCCCTCTATAGCATATTTAGCTCTACTTCTTATTATTGCTCCTTTACATTTCCTTTTTTCTATTTCTTTTAGTTCGTCTTTCTTCCTTATGTATCCCTCAATGTCATAATTACCCCCTTCCCCTGCTTTCTTCTCTTCTTCCTCTACCTCCTCTTTTAACCTTTTCTCTCTCTCTCTCTCTTTCTTTCCCCGGTTCCTGCTGTGTTTTTTGCTCATGTTCCTTATCCCCTCTTTCAACCTTTCCCACCACCTCCCTGTGTCTTCTTCATACATACTGTCATTCATCTCCCACATTATATATTCTCTCACTTCTTTTTTATATTTTTCATCTTTAAGCAACTGACCATTCATGCACCACACTCCCCCTCCTCTTCTCTTTGTTCCCCCCTATTGTAAATTTTAACTCCTTATGATCACTATATGTTGTGGTTCTATATTCTATTCCTTTTATCCTTTCTGCTATGCTTTTTGTGCTTAATACTAAATCTATCCTACTCTGTTTTAATTCCCCTTTTACCAGTTGTGTTCTTGAGAATGCTCTCCTCTGGATTTCTTTCTCTCCATACGTCACTCAGTCCTTTCATACTTTTTAATTTTTTTAATACCTCTCTTGTTGTGTCATTTTTAAAGTGCATGTTTGTTGACACGTCCAGTTTCTCACACCACACATTGAAGTCCCCCACAATCATGCAGTTGTCATCACACATTGTTCCCATCTTTTCAATCATCACCTTTCTTTCTTTCTCCTCATTCGGCATATACACATTTACCAGCTTCATTTCCTCATTTGTATATTCAAATTTTATCCCTATCATCCTCCCATCTCCCTCATCTTCACACCTTCTCACATTCCCTATCACTCCTTTTTTTGTTAATATTGCTACACCCCTCGCATTCCCATCTCCATTATTTGCAAATACTTCTCCCCTCCATTCATCCTCCACCTCTTTCATACATCTCTCATTCCAGTGTGTTTCCTGTAAGCATATTATGTCATAATTACTCTTCCCATATATCTGATGTCTTTTGTTTTTGTTCTTTAGCCCCCTTGCATTTATTGAAATTATTGTTAACATTATTATTATTATCTTCATTTAGTTTTTTCCTTAGTTTTACTTTTCTTATTATTCCTCATATGCCTCTGAGTATTCTGTCTTTTTCTTAGTTGTTTCATTTGTTCCTCTATATCCATGTCTGTTTCCGGTCCTACCGTCTGTGGTGTGGTAGTCTCCTCTGCAGTCTCTGTGGGATTAAATTTTACTTTCAGGAACCTTGTCCCATCAGCTACATTTGCCCCTGGCCAAATCCTTCTTTTAATGGGAGATACTGCTGATACTCCCCAGAGGTGTAGTTCTGCCAGTATCTCCCTGTCCTCAATATAGAATGGCAGATTCATGAATGACACTATTAGCTCGTCATTTACTAGCTCTCTGACGTGCACCCGAGTCTCCCCAATCTTAAAGCCTTCCGTGAGCCTGTCCTTTCCCTTCAGATGGCTCATCGTCATTTCATATTTTTTTTCGGTTATCTGTCGGCACGCCAGTAGCCCTCCACATAGCTCGCGTACGCAACGCATCAGCTCCATAGCTGTGTCCTCGCCCTCCATCTCTACCATCACTGTCTGCTCCCTGTAGTTCCTCTCATTTATTTTGCAGCACTTACCCTGCGTCAGCTCCGTCTCTCCACCGCTGTCACCTCCGTGGGTGTCAGCGGTTAAACTCCGCCGCTCCATGCTTGTCTCTGCCATTGTCTTGGGAGCACTTCCTAGCAGGCTACGATTCCCCCACATAGTGCGTCACTGCCGCGGGGGACACACACATACACACAACAAGACAATCACAACTCTAATGTCCGGTTGGATTTACATATATGAGGTAGAGAAATAGGGAGATGTAGAGAGAGTACAAGAAAAGCTGGAAAACAGAGAGAGAAAAAAAAAAGAAAGAAAAAAAAATAGTTCCTCCGCAGCCACCCGGTGGCTTGCTTCTGGGTCGCTGGTTGATGTCGTCACCCTGTACATTTTTCCCCCTCTACTACATCTCTTGCCTTACTTCTAATTATTGCTCCCTTGCACTTTCCCTGTTCTATCTCTTTCAGTTCATCTTTCTTCTTTATATATTCCCCCAAATCATACTTGCCATCCTCCTCAGCTTTCTTTTCCTCTTCTCTCAACTCCTCTTTTAACTTTTTTTCCTTCTCTCTCTGTTTTCCCCCTCTT
Source organism: Paralichthys olivaceus (assembly GCF_024713975.1). Classification (NCBI taxonomy): domain Eukaryota; kingdom Metazoa; phylum Chordata; class Actinopteri; order Pleuronectiformes; family Paralichthyidae; genus Paralichthys; species Paralichthys olivaceus. The sequence goes on along the minus strand of NC_091097.1, from coordinate 22,315,448 downwards.
CCTACTGTGTTTTATGCTCATGGTCCGTACTCCCTCTTTTACCCCTTCCCACCACCTCCCTATATCTTCCTCATACATCCTGTCATCCTTCTCCCACCTTATGTATTCTCTCACTTCTTTTTTATATTTTTCATCTCTCAGCAACTCCCCATTCATGCACCACAGTCCCCCTCCTCTTCTCTCTGTTTCCCTTCCTATTGTAAATTTTAGCACCTTGTGATCACTAATAGTTGTGATTTTGTAATCTATACCACTTATCCTTTCTGCTATGCCCTTTGTGCTCAATACTAAATCTATCCTACTCTGTTTTAATTTTCCCTTCACCACTTGCATTCGTGAGTACTCTCTCCCCTCAGGATTTCTTTCTCTCCATACATCACTCAGTCCTTTCACACTTTTAATCTTTTCTAACATTCCTCTCGATGTATCATTCTTAAAACACATGTTCTCCGCCACATCCAATTTCCCACACCACACATTAAAGTCTCCTACTATCATACAGTTGCCATCACACATTGTTCCCATTTTTTCAAACATCCTCTTTCTCTCTTTCTCCTCATTTGGTGTATGCACATTTATCAGTTTTATGTTTTCATTCCTATATTTAAATTTTATCCCTATCATCCTGCCATCTTCCCCATCGTCACACTTGCTCACATCCTCTATCACTCCTCTTTTTATTAAAATCGCTACCCCCCCTGCTTCCCCATAACCATTGCTTGCATACACATCTCCCAGCCATTCCTTCTCCACTTCTCTCATACTCCTTTCATCCCAGTGTGTCTCCTGGATACATATTATGTCACTTTTCCCCAATCCATACATCTGTTCTCTCTTACTTTTATTTCTTAGCCCTCTTGCATTAATTGATATTATTTCAATCATTATTATTATTAGGATGCTTAGTTTCATTTTTTGTTCTTATTTTTGCTTTTCTTATTCATCCTATTGTGCCTCTCTGTATTCTGTCGCTTCCTAATTTGCGTTATTTTCTCAGACAGTTCCATATCAGTTTCGGAATCTACCGTCTGTGACGCGTGTGACTCCTCACCGGCCTCTGTGGGAGTCGCTCCGGCCGTCACTTTCCTCCTCTCCCCCGTCTTGTCTTTTCCTCGCCTTTTCTCCTCCTTCTCCTCCGTCTCCATGCCTGCCTTGTCTGCTCCGTCTTCCTTTCCTTCCGTTTTGTCCTTCTCCTCTGCCGTCGCCGCCCGCATCTTCTCTCCTCTCCTCCTGCCTGCGTCCACCTCTGCATCCTTTCCTTGCCTTTTCTCCTCGGTCTCCAGTTCTGCCTTGTCCGCTCCGTCTCTCCTTCCTTTCCTCGTCACCTTCCTCTCCGCCGGCTCCCTCTCTCCTCTCTCCTTGTCGGCGTCCACCTTCACCGCCTCCTCCGTCGCTCCATTCTTTTCCTCTCTCCCGTCGTCCTTCTGCACCTCTCCTGCTCCGCTCATGCTCACCGGTCCCTCCTCAACTCCCTCGTCCACACTCTCCATGTCCTCCGTGTCTCTGTCCTCGCTGTTTTCACTCTCGCTCCCATCTCCGCTCTCATCCACCTCACTTTTTTCTCCTTCCGCCTCACTTTCCTTGCAGCTGCAGTTCTGATTTAGGTTTTTACACATCTCACATCTTTTCTTCCCTTGGCTGCACTCCCTAGCAAAGTGTCCCTGAATTCCACATCTATGGCACTGGAACTCAGGGCACTCCCTCATTATGTGCCCGGGTTGGATGCACATCCTGCACACCCTGACCTGTTTGTCATGAATGACTCTAAAATATTCGCTTCCCAGTGCTGTTTCAAATTTGGTTGAGTATGGCAATGACTGTACTTGGTTATTGAATCTCACTTTCATGAACCTAGTTCCGTCTGCCACATTGGTTCCCGGCCACATCCTCCTCTTTATTGGTGATGCAGCCGTGACTCCCCACCCCTTCAATTTTTCCAGGATTTTTTCATCTCCTATATAAAAGGGGAGATTTAGAAATGATACTACCAGCTCATCGTTTGTGAGTTCCCTGGCGTGTATCCTGGTGTCCCCCATCTTAAATCCCTCCATGAGCCTGTCTTTCCCTCTCGGATGGCTCATGGACATCTCATACTTATTCCTACCAATAAATCTGCATGCCACCAGCCCTCCACATAGCTCACGCACGCATCTCATGAGCTCCATTGCGCTTATCTCATTATCTCCCTCCATTTCCACACTCACGGTCAACTTCCTCACCTCTCTCTCTGTGCTTTCGCCGCTCTGGCTCAGCACAACAGCGGGGGTAGCCGCGCTACTCATCCGCTCCGTGTTCTCCTCCACCGCTCCCTCCATGGGACCGACACAGAAGCCCCCGTACAGCGCGTCGCTGTTACGGGGAGATATATCAATGTCAGCTATCACAATGCTAACGTCCGGTTGGATAGCTGCATACACACATAGAAAAAAGGAAAAAGAAAAATAGAAAAATAGAAAAATAGAGAGATAGATCGTGAAGAAGTTGGAAAAAAAAGTACTGAGTAGGTCGTCCGTGGTGCTCTACTTCCGCGTCAAGCTGACGTCACTCCGTGGTGCGTTCAAGGGCGTTCGGGCTGGTTTGGCCGTAAGCGATTAACTGCACCCACAATACCTCCTTTATACATGTGAATCATCACCATCATCAATGGTTCTTCTGTTGCTTTGCAACCATAGCATCTTGAGGTGTGGGTGGGCGGGAGGGTCAATTGTTCCAAAATCAATCTCAAGGTGCAATTTTGGCATATCGTTGCAAGAAAAAAATCATTACAATTTTCAAAAATGACCTTCAGCAATATTGTCAGTGTTTCATATCTAGTTGTTTCCCTGATGCAGAGTAAACTCCCTGCTCTTTCATCGCTCTCTCCAAATAAGACAATTTGAAAATGATATGTTAATAAAACATGAATAAAGTAGTGCTTTGATTAGAAACAAATCTGATGAATGCTCACTTTCACCTTTCAGTGATGATGTGAGGGTTCCATATTCTTTTTTCCTTTGATGAACAGTCTTTCCTGCTCTTTCCAAGAGGTGTCTCCTCTGAAGCAGCAGCAACAGCGCCCTCTGCAAAGAAAAGTCTAAAAAGCTTACAGCACCTGGTATTCCCAGGCGGTCTCCCATTCAAGTACTAACCAGGCCCGACCCTGCTTAGCTTCCGAGATCGGGCGTGTTCAGGGTGGTATGGCCGTAAGCGATTAACTCCACCCACAATACCTCCTTTATACATGTGAATCATCACCATCATCAATGGTTCTTCTGTTGCTTTGCAACCATAGCATCTTGAGGTGTGGGTGGGCGGGAGGGTCAATTGTTCCAAAATCAATCTCAAGGTGCAATTTTGGCATATCGTTGCAAGAAAAAAATCATTACAATTTTCAAAAATGACCTTCAGCAATATTGTCAGTGTTTCATATCCAGTTGTTTCCCTGATGCAGAGTAAACTCCCTGCTCTTTCATCGCTCTCTCCAAATAAGACAATTTGAAAATGATATGTTAATAAAACATGAATAAGGTAGTGTTTTGATTAGAAACAAATCTGATGAATGCTCACTTTCACCTTTCAGTGATGATGTGAGGGTTTCATATTCTTTTTTCCTTTGATGAACAGTCTTTCCTGCTCTTTTTCTTGAGGTGTCTCCTCTGAAGCAGCAGCAACAGCGCCCTCTGCAAAGAAAAGTCTAAAAAGCTTACAGCACCTGGTATTCCCAGGCGGTCTCCCATTCAAGTACTAACCAGGCCCGACCCTGCTTAGCTTCCGAGATCGGACGAGATCGGGCATGTTCAGGGTGGTATGGCCGTAAGCGATTAACTCCACCCACAATACCTCCTTTATACATGTGAATCATCACCATCGTCAATGGTTCTTCTGTTGCTTTGCAACCATAGCATCTTGAGGTGTGGGTGGGCGGGAGGGTCAATTGTTCCAAAATCAATCTCAAGGTGCAATTTTGGCATATCGTTGCAAGAAAAAAATCATTACAATTTTCAAAAATGACCTTCAGCAATATTGTCAGTGTTTCATATCCAGTTGTTTCCCTGATGCAGAGTAAACTCCCTGCTCTTTCATCGCTCTCTCCAAATAAGACAATTTGAAAATGATATGTTAATAAAACATGAATAAGGTAGTGTTTTGATTAGAAACAAATCTGATGAATGCTCACTTTCACCTTTCAGTGATGATGTGAGGGTTTCATATTCTTTTTCCTTTGATGAACAGTCTTTCCTGCTCTTTTTCTTGAGGTGTCTCCTCTGAAGCAGCAGCAACAGCGCCCTCTGCAAAGAAAAGTCTAAAAAGCTTACAGCACCTGGTATTCCCAGGCGGTCTCCCATTCAAGTACTAACCAGGCCCGACCCTGCTTAGCTTCCGAGATCGGACGAGATCGGGCATGTTCAGGGTGGTATGGCCGTAAGCGATTAACTCCACCCACAATACCTCCTTTATACATGTGAATCATCACCATCGTCAATGGTTCTTCTGTTGCTTTGCAACCATAGCATCTTGAGGTGTGGGTGGGCGGGAGGGTCAATTGTTCCAAAATCAATCTCAAGGTGCAATTTTGGCATATCGTTGCAAGAAAAAAATCATTACAATTTTCAAAAATGACCTTCAGCAATATTGTCAGTGTTTCATATCCAGTTGTTTCCCTGATGCAGAGTAAACTCCCTGCTCTTTCATCGCTCTCTCCAAATAAGACAATTTGAAAATGATACGTTAATAAAACATGAATAAAGTAGTGTTTTGATTAGAAACAAATCTGATGAATGCTCACTCTCACCTTTCAGTGATGATGTGAGGGTTCCATATTCTTTTTTCCTTTGATGAACAGTCTTTCCTGCTCTTTCCAAGAGGTGTCTCCTCTGAAGCAGCAGCAACAGCTCCCTCTGCAAAGAAAGGTCTAAAAAGCTTACAGCACCTGGTATTCCCAGGCGGTCTCCCATTCAAGTACTAAACAGGCCCGACCCTGCTTAGCTTCCGAGATCGGACGAGATGGGGCGTGTTCAGGGTGGTATGGCCGTAAGTGATTAACTCCACCCACAATACCTCCTTTATACATGTGAATCATCACCATCATCAATGGTTCTTCTGTTGCTTTGCAACCATAGAATCTTGATGTGTGGGTGGGTTGGGGGGATCAATTGTTCCAAAATCAATCTCAAGGTGCAATTTTGTCATATCGTTGCAAGAAAAAAATCATTACAATTTTCAAAAATGACCTTCAGCAATATTGTCAGTGTTTCATATCCAGTTGTTTCCCTGATGCAGAGTAAACTCCCTGCTCTTTCATCGCTCTCTCCAAATAAGACAATTTGAAAATGATATGTTAATAAAACATGAATAAAGTAGTGTTTTGATTAGAAACAAATCTGATGAATGCTCACTTTCACCTTTCAGTGATGATGTGAGGGTTCCATATTCTTTTTTCCTTTGATGAACAGTCTTTCCTGCTCTTTCCAAGAGGTGTCTCCTCTGAAGCAGCAGCAACAGCGCCCTCTGCAAAGAAAAGTCTAAAAAGCTTACAGCACCTGGTATTCCCAGGCAGTCTCCCATTCAAGTACTAACAAGGTCCGACCCTGCTTAGCTTCCGAGATCGGACGAGATCGGGCGTGTTCAGGGTGGTATGGCCGTAAGCGATTAACTCCACCCACAATACCTCCTTTATACATGTGAATCATCACCATCATCAATGGTTCTTCTGTTGCTTTGCAACCATAGCATCTTGAGGTGTGGGTGGGCGGGAGGGTCAATTGTTCCAAAATCAATCTCAAGGTGCAATTTTGTCATATTGTTGCAAGAAAAAAATCATTACAATTTTCAAAAATGACCTTCAGCAATATTGTCAGTGTTTCATATCCAGTTGTTTCCCTGATGCAGAGTAAACTCCCTGCTCTTTCATCGCTCTCTCCAAATAAGACAATTTGAAAATGATATGTTAATAAAACATGAATAAAGTAGTGTTTTGATTAGAAACAAATCTGATGAATGCTCACTTTCACCTTTCAGTGATGATGTGAGGGTTCCATATTCTTTTTTCCTTTGATGAACAGTCTTTCCTGCTCTTTCCAAGAGGTGTCTCCTCTGAAGCAGCAGCAACAGCGCCCTCTGCAAAGAAAAGTCTAAAAAGCTTACAGCACCTGGTATTCCCAGGCGGTCTCCCATTCAAGTACTAACCAGGCCCGACCCTGCTTAGCTTCCGAGATCAGACGAGATCAGGCGTGTTCAGGGTGGTATGGCCGTAAGCGATTAACTCCACCCACAATACCTCCTTTATACATGTGAATCATCACCATCATCAATGGTTCTTCTGTTGCTTTGCAACCATAGCATCTTGAGGTGTGGGTGGGCGGGAGGGTCAATTGTTCCAAAATCAATCTCAAGGTGCAATTTTGTCATATTGTTGCAAGAAAAAAATCATTACAATTTTCAAAAATGACCTTCAGCAATATTGTCAGTGTTTCATATCCAGTTGTTTCCCTGATGCAGAGTAAACTCCCTGCTCTTTCATCGCTCTCTCCAAATAAGACAATTTGAAAATGATATGTTAATAAAACATGAATAAAGTAGTGTTTTGATTCGAAACAAATCTGATGAATGCTCACTTTCACCTTTCAGTGATGATGTGAGGGTTCCATATTCTTTTTTCCTTTGATGAACAGTCTTTCCTGCTCTTTCCAAGAGGTGTCTCCTCTGAAGCAGCAGCAACAGCGCCCTCTGCAAAGAAAAGTCTAAAAAGCTTACAGCACCTGGTATTCCCAGGCGGTCTCCCATTCAAGTACTAACCAGGCCCGACCCTGCTTAGCTTCCGAGATCGGACGAGATCGGGCGTGTTCAGGGTGGTATGGCCGTAAGCGATTAACTCCACCCACAATACCTCCTTTATACATGTGAATCATCACCATCATCAATGGTTCTTCTGTTGCTTTGCAACCATAGCATCTTGAGGTGTGGGTGGGCAGGAGGGTCAATTGTTCCAAAATCAATCTCAAGGTGCAATTTTGGCATATCGTTGCAAGAAAAAAATCATTACAATTTTCAAAAATGACCTTCAGCAATATTGTCAGTGTTTCATATCCAGTTGTTTCCCTGATGCAGAGTAAACTCCCTGCTCTTTCATCGCTCTCTCCAAATAAGAAAATTTGAAAATGATATGTTAATAAAACATGAATAAAGTAGTGTTTTGATTAGAAACAAATCTGATGAATGCTCACTCTCACCTTTCAGTGATGATGTGAGGGTTCCATATTCTTTTTTCCTTTGATGAACAGTCTTTCCTGCTCTTTCCAAGAGGTGTCTCCTCTGAAGCAGCAGCAACAGCGCCCTCTGCAAAGAAAAGTCTAAAAAGTTTACAGCACCTGGTATTCCTAGGCAGTCTCCCATCCAAGTACTAACCAGGCCCGACCGTGCTTAGTTTCCGAGATCAGACAAGATTGGGCGTGTTCAGGGTGGTATGGCCGTAAGCGATTAACTCCACCCACAATACCTCCTTTATACATGTGAATCATCACCATCATCAATGGTTCTTCTGTTGCTTTGCAACCATAGCATCTTGATGTGTGGGTGGGTTGGGGGGGTCAATTGTTCCAAAATCAATCTCAAGGTGCAATTTTGTCATATCGTTGCAAGAAAAAAATCATTACAATTTTCAAAAATGACCTTCAGCAATATTGTCAGTGTTTCATATCCAGTTGTTTCCTTGATGCAGAGTAAACTCCCTGCTCTTTCATCGCTCTCTCCAAATAACACAATTTGAAAATGATATGTTAATAAAACATGAATAAGGTAGTGTTTTGATTAGAAACAAATCTGATGAATGCTCACTCTCACCGATGATGTGAGGGTTCCATTTTCTTTTTTCCTTTGATGAACAGTCTTTCCTGCTCTTTCCAAGAGGTGTCTCCTCTGAAGCAGCAGCAACAGCGCCCTCTGCAAAGAAAGGTCTAAAAAGCTTACAGCACCTGGTATTCCCAGGCGGTCTCCCATTCAAGTACTAAACAGGCCCGACCCTGCTTAGCTTCCGAGATCGGACGAGATGGGGCGTGTTTTTTTTTTTTTTCTTTTATTATCAAAAATAGATTGAATTTACATTTTTTTTACATGCATTTGTTTTTTACATCGTTCCTTTACATGTTTGCCTCTGTCAGGTCTTAACTTTTCACATGTATACATCACTCGATACAGGAAACACACAAATCAATAAAAGCAATAAAACCAACCAAAAACAAAAAGCCTCAAAACAAATCTTAACCAAAATCCATTCTCACCTCATTCACATCTCCATTCGTTATTTCTATGAAGGTGCTCCCGTCCACAAACCCTTTCTGAAAGTCGTCTTTCCCAATGTAGCTGTGCATCACTTTCACATCCCTTTCTGTCAAATTTTTAAAAACATTCCACACGTCACATTTTCTCCTTTCATACTGCGCAGTGTTTCTCCTTAGTTTCACTGCATATCGTGCGTGGCTCAGGACATAGTTTAACAGATTTACATTGCATCCTCTCTTTCTCTCCACCACGCCAAACAACCACAGCTTCTTCCATTCGCTCCTCCCCACAAAGTCTCCCTCCCAGCACCTATTTATTAACTCCCTTATTTTCCCAAAGTACACCCTTAGTTCCCCACATTCAACAAACTCATGCATACATGTCTCCACTCCCACTTCACATACGTCACATTCCTTTCCCACCTCCCGGTCAAACTTGCTCTTTATCAGGTTGTTGTATATCCTGTTGTGCCTTAGCATGTAGTCAAAGTGTTCACATTCAGTCGTGTTCCACTTCACTCTCAGATTGGTCCATATTTGCTTTGCATCCATGTTATTCATTACTTTGACCCACACTTTCTCTGCAGCCGGCCTCCTCAGTTCTTTCTCCCTCATACATTCATATATCATCCTTGTTTTTACATCCTTCAGACTCAACTTGCACTCCCCTTCCCCTACATACATATCTATTTCATCTTCTCCTCCGTTCACGTTCTCTCTCTCAATCATTTCCATCCATTCTTTGGGCATTGCTTTTTTTATTTTTTCTATGACCCCTTCAGCTGTACCCGGCCATATTTCATCCCCATTCCCCCTGACCTCATCTACAATCACCTGTGCCCTCATAAAACCCGGTGTGTACTCGTACACCATGTCCCTCACCTTCCTTATCCCTGCTCTCCATATTACCCTGTTAAAGATGGTCTCCCCCTCCACTGTGATTTTTGGATTTAAAAACGCTGGCTGCTCCCATACCTGCTTTACATTTTTGCATTCATACTTCACGAAACTCAGAAACTCTCCCCACGCTCCCAGCATCTCTTTGTAATAATCAGTCACTCCATCTAACATCCCTTTTTTCATTTTCATATACACTCCACTCTCACCACACCCTCCAGTTTTGTTGATAGCTTCTGTTAAACACACCTTCCACACCTGATCACTTTTATTCTTTAAGTATCTCACCATCATTTTCACCCTCAGTGCTTTTTTTTTTCTCTCTAAGTTAACCAGTTTCAGTCCCCCGTCTTCATACTCGTTTTCTAGTACTTCCCTTGCTATTCTAACCCCCTTCCCATCCCACAAAAAGTCACTCACCATCCCTCCCACTTCTTTCATCACTTTCTCAGGCACATCCATCACATTCATCACATACACCAGCTTGCTCATTATTAAACAATTTACTACAATTACCTTCCCTTTTAGCTTCAATCCTCTTCTCTTCCAAAACCCTAACGTCTTTCTAATCCTATTCACTATCCCCTCATACTGCCTATCTCTCCCTTCTTTCTCTTCTATCCCTAAATTTACACCTAACACCTTCATATACCCTTTGTTTTCCTTCATTCTGATCTCCTCCCTCTCTTCTCTGTTCTCCCCTATGTACATTATCTCTGATTTCTCTATGTTTACTTTTGCTCCTGATGCCCTACCATACTGCTCTACACTTTTTAAAACCTCTACTACACTTTCTTTGTCCCTAACTGTCACTGTTGTGTCGTCTGCATATTGATATAGCGTGCTCATCTGTCCACCCGGTAGTTCTATGCCCTTAATCCCTCTATTTTGCAATATTAGTGCCGCTAGCGGCTCTGCTGACAAGGCGTACAGCAGAGCCGATAGCGGACATCCCTGTCTAACTGATCTCTCTAATCTAAACTCCTCTGTCACTATCCCGTTTATTTTTATCTTACTCGCTGCTCTTTCATACATCCTCCTTATCCATCCTATCATCCTATTTCCAAAACCCACTTTATCTAATACCTTATATAAATACCCATGATCTACTCTATCAAATGCTTTATTCAGATCCAAACTCGCTACTATCCCTATTTTGTTCCCCTTCATGTGTGTGATGGTGTCCCTAATACTGCTTATTGTGTCGGCTATGTCTCTTCCTGGTATGCTATATGCTTGTGTGCTTCCCACCACCGTCCCTATAACCCCCTTTATCCTATTTGCTAACACCTTTGCTAGTATTTTATAATCACCATTTAACATTGTGAGTGGTCTGTAGTTTTCTAATTTGTCCCTGCTCCCTTTTTTGTAAATTATACTAACTAGCCCTATTGTCATGCTGTGTGGCATCTCTCCCTTCTCTTCTATATACCTAAATAATCTATCTAACACTGGCACTAATTCTTCCTTAAACTCTATATAAAACTCTCCTATTATCCCATCTATCCCTGGACTTTTATTCCTGCCTAACTCATCTATTGCTTTCCCTATCTCTCCTTTAGTTATCTCTCCTTCACATCCTTCTCTATCCTCATCACTCAGCCTAGCTTCCATCTTTTCTATCACCTGCCTGCTACTCTCCTCATCTACTTCTTCTTTCTTAAATAACTCCCTATAGAATTCTCCTACTCTTTCCACTATCCCTACAAAGTCAGTTATTCTTTCCCCTCTCTTTCCCTCCACTTGCTCAAAATAATTATTCTTTTGCCTTACCTTCTCTAGCCCTAAGAAATAACCTGTACATTTTTCCCCCTCTACTACATCTCTTGCCTTACTTCTAATTATTGCTCCCTTGCACTTTCCCTGTTCTATCTCTTTCAGTTCATCTTTCTTCTTTATATATTCCCCCAAATCATACTTGCCATCCTCCTCAGCTTTCTTTTCCTCTTCTCTCAACTCCTCTTTTAACTTTTTTTCCTTCTCTCTCTGTGTTTTCCCCCTCTTCCTACTGTGTTTTATGCTCATGGTCCGTACTCCCTCTTTTACCCCTTCCCACCACCTCCCTATATCTTCCTCATACATCCTGTCATCCTTCTCCCACCTTATGTATTCTCTCACTTCTTTTTTATATTTTTCATCTCTCAGCAACTCCCCATTCATGCACCACAGTCCCCCTCCTCTTCTCTTTGTCCCCCCCCCTATTGTAAATTTTAACTCCTTATGATCACTATACGTTGTGGTTCTATATTCTATTTCTTTTATCCTTTCTGCTATGCTTTTTGTGCTTAATACTAAATCTATCCTACTCTGTTTTAATTCCCCTTTTACCAGTTGTGTTCTTGAGAACGCTCTCCTCTCTGGATTTCTTTCTCTCCATACGTCACTCAGTCCTTTCATACTTTTTAATTTTTTTAATACCTCTCTTGTTGTGTCATTTTTAAAGTGCATGTTTGTTGACACGTCCAGTTTCTCACACCACACATTGAAGTCCCCCACAATCATGCAGTTGTCATCACACATCGTTCCCATCTTTTCAATCATCACCTTTCTTTCTTTCTCCTCATTCGGCATATACACATTTACCAGCTTCATTTCCTCATTCTTATATTCAAATTTGATCCCTATCATCCTCCCATCTCCCTCATCTTCACACCTTCTTACATTCCCTATCACTCCTTTTTTTGTTAATATTGCTACACCCCTCGCATTCCCATCTCCATTATTTGCAAATACTTCTCCCCTCCATTCATCCTCCACCTCTTTCATACATCTCTCATTCCAGTGTGTTTCCTGTAAGCATATTATGTCATAATTACTCTTCCCATATATCTGATGTCTTTTGTTTTTGTTCTTTAGCCCCCTTGCATTTATTGAAATTATTGTTAACATTATTATTATTTTTACTTTCATTTTGTTATTTCCTTAGTTTTACTTTTCTTATTATTCCTCGTATGCCTCTTAGTATTCTGTCTTTTTCTTAGTTGTTTCATTTGTTCCTCTATATCCATGTCTGTTTCGGATCCTACCGTCTGTGGTGTGGTAGTCTCCTCTGCAGTCTCTGTGGGCTTAGCTCCACTCAGTGCATTCTCCGTCCTTCCTGTGTCATCCTCTCGTCGCGTTCTCCCCGGGCCTGCTTCCTCCTTTCCGTCTTGTCTTTCGACAGTCGCCCCCTTCTCTGGCCCTCTCGTCTCCTTCGTTTTGGGACCTTTCTTCTCCACCCCGTCACTCCTCCTGTCTGCTGTCCCTTCTGTCCTCACCTCACGCGCCAGCGCTCCTCTCCTCCTTCCCGCATCCTCCTCCTCGTTGTTTCCTTTCGTTCTCTCCTTCCTTTCCTTCCGGTTCGCTCCATCTTTCTTTCCGCCTTCCGTCTCCTCTGTCGGCCTCTCTCCTTCCTGCTTGCCTGCATCCTCTTTCTCTGTCTCCTCCATTTCTTTTCTGACTCCCTCCTCCTCACTTTCCATATACTCTGCCTCCCCCTCCTCACTGCCTCCGCTCTCACTTTCTTGTCCACTCTCATTTGTGTCGTCTTCTGCCTCACTCTTATTGCATCTGCATTCACTCATAAGGTTCTGGCATAGATCACATCTCTTCTTCCCCTGCGTGCATTCCCTTGCATAATGACCCTGCACTCCACATCTGTTGCAGTGAAATTCAGGGCACTCTCTCATTATGTGCCCTGGTTTAATGCACAACCTGCACACCTTCACCTGCTTATCATGCAGCACCCTGAAGTACTCAGCTCCCAGCGCTGTGTCAAATCTAGCGGAATACGGCAGTGATTGTATTTCATTATTAAATTTTACTTTCAGGAACCTTGTCCCATCAGCTACATTTGTCCCTGGCCACATCCTTCTTTTAATGGGAGATACTGCTGATACTCCCCAGAGTTGTAGCTTTGCCAGTATCTCCCTGTCCTCAATATAAAATGGCAGATTCATGAAAGACACTACTAGCTCGTCATTTATTAGCTCTCTGACGTGCACCCGATTCTCCCCAATCTTAAATCCTTCCATGAGCCTGTCCTTTCCTTTCGGATGGCTCATCGTCATTTCATATTTTTTTTCGGTTATCTGTCTGCACGCCAGTAGCCCTCCACACAGCTCGCGTACGCAACGCATCAGCTCCATAGCCGTGTCCTCGCCCTCCATCTCTACCATCACTGTCTGCTCCCTGTCGTTCCTCTCATTTATTTTGCAGCACTTACCCTGCGTCAGCTCCGTCTCTCCACCGCTGTCACCTCCGTGGGTGTCAGCGGTTAAACTCCGCCGCTCCGTGCTTGTCTCTGCCATTGTCTCGGGAGCACTTCCTAGCAGGCTACGATTCCCCCTCACAGTGCGTCACTGCCGCGGGGGACACACACATACACACAACAAGACAATCACAACACTAATGTCCGGTTGGATTTACATATATGAGGTAGAAAAATAGGGAATGTAGAGAGAGAACAAGAAAAGCTGGAAAAGAGAGAGAAAAAAAAAAGAAAAATAGTTCCTCCGCAGCCACCCGTGGTGGCTTGCTTCCGGGTCGCTGGTTGATGTCGTCACTCCGTGGTGCATTCAAGGGCGTGTTCAGGGTGGTATGGCCGTAAGTGATTAACTCCACCCACAATACCTCCTTTATACATGTGAATCATCACCATCATCAATGGTTCTTCTGTTGCTTTGCAACCATAGAATCTTGATGTGTGGGTGGGTTGGGGGGATCAATTGTTCCAAAATCAATCTCAAGGTGCAAATTTGTCATATCGTTGCAAGAAAAAAATCATTACAATTTTCAAAAATGACCTTCAGCAATATTGTCAGTGTTTCATATCCAGTTGTTTCCCTGATGCAGAGTAAACTCCCTGCTCTTTCATCGCTCTCTCCAAATAAGACAATTTGAAAATGATATGTTAATAAAACATGAATAAGGTAGTGTTTTGATTAGAAACAAATCTGATGAATGCTCACTTTCACCTTTCAGTGATGATGTGAGGGTTCCATATTCTTTTTTCCTTTGATGAACAGTCTTTCCTGCTCTTTTTCTTGAGGTGTCTCCTCTGAAGCAGCAGCAACAGCGCCCTCTGCAAAGAAAAGTCTAAAAAGCTTACAGCACCTGGTATTCCCAGGCGGTCTCCCATTCAAGTACTAACCAGGCCCGACCCTGCTTAGCTTCCGAGATCGGACGAGATCGGGCGTGTTCAGGGTGGTATGGCCGTAAGCGATTAACTCCACCCACAATACCTCCTTTATACATGTGAATCATCACCATCGTCAATGGTTCTTCTGTTGCTTTGCAACCATAGCATCTTGAGGTGTGGGTGGGCGGGAGGGTCAATTGTTCCAAAATCAATCTCAAGGTGCAATTTTGTCATATCGTTGCAAGAAAAAAATCATTACAATTTTCAAAAATGACCTTCAGCAATATTGTCAGTGTTTCATATCCAGTTGTTTCCCTGATGCAGAGTAAACTCCCTGCTCTTTCATCGCTCTCTCCAAATAAGACAATTTGAAAATGATATGTTAATAAAACATGAATAAGGTAGTGTTTTGATTAGAAACAAATCTGATGAATGCTCACTTTCACCTTTCAGTGATGATGTGAGGGTTCCATATTCTTTTTTCCTTTGATGAACAGTCTTTCCTGCTCTTTTTCTTGAGGTGTCTCCTCTGAAGCAGCAGCAACAGCGCCCTCTGCAAAGAAAAGTCTAAAAAGCTTACAGCACCTGGTATTCCCAGGCGGTCTCCCATTCAAGTACTAACCAGGCCCGACCCTGCTTAGCTTCCGAGATCGGACGAGATCGGGCGTGTTCAGGGTGGTATGGCCGTAAGCGATTAACTCCACCCACAATACCTCCTTTATACATGTGAATCATCACCATCGTCAATGGTTCTTCTGTTGCTTTGCAACCATAGCATCTTGAGGTGTGGGTGGGCGGGAGGGTCAATTGTTCCAAAATCAATCTCAAGGTGCAATTTTGTCATATCGTTGCAAGAAAAAAATCATTACAATTTTCAAAAATGACCTTCAGCAATATTGTCAGTGTTTCATATCCAGTTGTTTCCCTGATGCAGAGTAAACTCCCTGCTCTTTCATCGCTCTCTCCAAATAAGACAATTTGAAAATGATATGTTAATAAAACATGAATAAGGTAGTGTTTTGATTAGAAACAAATCTGATGAATGCTCACTTTCACCTTTCAGTGATGATGTGAGGGTTCCATATTCTTTTTTCCTTTGATGAACAGTCTTTCCTGCTCTTTTTCTTGAGGTGTCTCCTCTGAAGCAGCAGCAACAGCGCCCTCTGCAAAGAAAAGTCTAAAAAGCTTACAGCACCTGGTATTCCCAGGCGGTCTCCCATTCAAGTACTAACCAGGCCCGACCCTGCTTAGCTTCCGAGATCGGACGAGATCGGGCGTGTTCAGGGTGGTATGGCCGTAAGCGATTAACTCCACCCACAATACCTCCTTTATACATGTGAATCATCACCATCGTCAATGGTTCTTCTGTTGCTTTGCAACCATAGCATCTTGAGGTGTGGGTGGGCGGGAGGGTCAATTGTTCCAAAATCAATCTCAAGGTGCAATTTTGTCATATCGTTGCAAGAAAAAAATCATTACAATTTTCAAAAATGACCTTCAGCAATATTGTCAGTGTTTCATATCCAGTTGTTTCCCTGATGCAGAGTAAACTCCCTGCTCTTTCATCGCTCTCTCCAAATAAGACAATTTGAAAATGATATGTTAATAAAACATGAATAAAGTAGTGTTTTGATTAGAAACAAATCTGATGAATGCTCACTTTCACCTTTCAGTGATGATGTGAGGGTTCCATATTCTTTTTTCCTTTGATGAACAGTCTTTCCTGCTCTTTTTCTTGAGGTGTCTCCTCTGAAGCAGCAGCAACAGCGCCCTCTGCAAAGAAAAGTCTAAAAAGCTTACAGCACCTGGTATTCCCAGGCAGTCTCCCATTCAAGTACTAACAAGGTCCGACCCTGCTTAGTTTCCGAGATCGGACGAGATCGGGCGTGTTCAGGGTGGTATGGCCGTAAGCGATTAACTCCACCCACAATACCTCCTTTATACATGTGAATCATCACCATCATCAATGGTTCTTCTGTTGCTTTGCAACCATAGCATCTTGAGGTGTGGGTGGGCGGGAGGGTCAATTGTTCCAAAATCAATCTCAAGGTGCAATTTTGTCATATCGTTGCAAGAAAAAAATCATTACAATTTTCAAAAATGACCTTCAGCAATATTGTCAGTGTTTCATATCCAGTTGTTTCCCTGATGCAGAGTAAACTCCCTGCTCTTTCATCGCTCTCTCCAAATAAGACAATTTGAAAATGATATGTTAATAAAACATGAATAAAGTAGTGTTTTGATTAGAAACAAATCTGATGAATGCTCACTTTCACCTTTCAGTGATGATGTGAGGGTTCCATATTCTTTTTTCCTTTGATGAACAGTCTTTCCTGCTCTTTCCAAGAGGTGTCTCCTCTGAAGCAGCAGCAACAGCGCCCTCTGCAAAGAAAAGCCTAAAAAGCCTACAGCACCTGGTATTCCCAGGCGGTCTCCAATTCAAGTACTAACCAGGCCCGACCCTGCTTAGCTTCCGAGATCGGACGAGATCGGGCGTGTTCAGGGTGGTATGGCCGTAAGCGATTAACTCCACCCACAATACCTCCTTTATACATGTGAATCATCACCATCATCAATGGTTCTTCTGTTGCTTTGCAACCATAGCATCTTGAGGTGTGGGTGGGCGGGAGGGTCAATTGTTCCAAAATCAATCTCAAGGTGCAATTTTGGCATATCGTTGCAAGAAAAAAATCATTACAATTTTCAAAAATGACCTTCAGCAATATTGTCAGTGTTTCATATCCAGTTGTTTCCCTGATGCAGAGTAAACTCCCTGCTCTTTCATCGCTCTCTCCAAATAAGACAATTTGAAAATGATATGTTAATAAAACATGAATAAAGTAGTGTTTTGATTAGAAACAAATCTGATGAATGCTCACTTTCACCTTTCAGTGATGATGTGAGGGTTCCATATTCTTTTTTCCTTTGATGAACAGTCTTTCCTGCTCTTTTTCTTGAGGTGTCTCCTCTGAAGCAGCAGCAACAGCGCCCTCTGCAAAGAAAAGTCTAAAAAGCTTACAGCACCTGGTATTCCCAGGCAGTCTCCCATTCAAGTACTAACAAGGTCCGACCCTGCTTAGTTTCCGAGATCGGACGAGATCGGGCGTGTTCAGGGTGGTATGGCCGTAAGCGATTAACTCCACCCACAATACCTCCTTTATACATGTGAATCATCACCATCATCAATGGTTCTTCTGTTGCTTTGCAACCATAGCATCTTGAGGTGTGGGTGGGCGGGAGGGTCAATTGTTCCAAAATCAATCTCAAGGTGCAATTTTGTCATATCGTTGCAAGAAAAAAATCATTACAATTTTCAAAAATGACCTTCAGCAATATTGTCAGTGTTTCATATCCAGTTGTTTCCCTGATGCAGAGTAAACTCCCTGCTCTTTCATCGCTCTCTCCAAATAAGACAATTTGAAAATGATATGTTAATAAAACATGAATAAAGTAGTGTTTTGATTAGAAACAAATCTGATGAATGCTCACTTTCACCTTTCAGTGATGATGTGAGGGTTCCATATTCTTTTTTCCTTTGATGAACAGTCTTTCCTGCTCTTTCCAAGAGGTGTCTCCTCTGAAGCAGCAGCAACAGCGCCCTCTGCAAAGAAAAGTCTAAAAAGCTTACAGCACCTGGTATTCCCAGGCGGTCTCCCATTCAAGTACTAACCAGGCCCGACCCTGCTTAGCTTCCGAGATCGGACGAGATCGGGCGTGTTCAGGGTGGTATGGCCGTAAGCGATTAACTCCACCCACAATACCTCCTTTATACATGTGAATCATCACCATCATCAATGGTTCTTCTGTTGCTTTGCAACCATAGCATCTTGAGGTGTGGGTGGGCGGGAGGGTCAATTGTTCCAAAATCAATCTCAAGGTGCAATTTTGTCATATCGTTGCAAGAAAAAAATCATTACAATTTTCAAAAATGACCTTCAGCAATATTGTCAGTGTTTCATATCCAGTTGTTTCCCTGATGCAGAGTAAACTCCCTGCTCTTTCATCGCTCTCTCCAAATAAGACAATTTGAAAATGATATGTTAATAAAACATGAATAAAGTAGTGTTTTGATTAGAAACAAATCTGATGAATGCTCACTTTCACCTTTCAGTGATGATGTGAGGGTTCCATATTCTTTTTTCCTTTGATGAACAGTCTTTCCTGCTCTTTCCAAGAGGTGTCTCCTCTGAAGCAGCAGCAACAGCGCACTCTGCAAAGAAAAGCCTAAAAAGCTTACAGCACCTGGTATTCCCAGGCGGTCTCCAATTCAAGTACTAACCAGGCCCGACCCTGCTTAGCTTCCGAGATCGGACGAGATCGGGCGTGTTCAGGGTGGTATGGCCGTAAGCGATTAACTCCACCCACAATACCTCCTTTATACATGTGAATCATCACCATCATCAATGATTCTTCTGTTGCTTTGCAACCATAGCATCTTGAGGTGTGGGTGGGCGGGAGGGTCAATTGTTCCAAAATCAATCTCAAGGTGCAATTTTGGCATATCGTTGCAAGAAAAAAATCATTACAATTTTCAAAAATGACCTTCAGCAATATTGTCAGTGTTTCATATCCAGTTGTTTCCCTGATGCAGAGTAAACTCCCTGCTCTTTCATCGCTCTCTCCAAATAAGACAATTTGAAAATGATATGTTAATAAAACATG
Source organism: Paralichthys olivaceus (assembly GCF_024713975.1). Classification (NCBI taxonomy): domain Eukaryota; kingdom Metazoa; phylum Chordata; class Actinopteri; order Pleuronectiformes; family Paralichthyidae; genus Paralichthys; species Paralichthys olivaceus. The sequence goes on along the minus strand of NC_091097.1, from coordinate 22,296,515 downwards.
AATAAAGTAGTGTTTTGATTAGAAACAAATCTGATGAATGCTCACTTTCACCTTTCAGTGATGATGTGAGGGTTCCATATTCTTTTTTCCTTTGATGAACAGTCTTTCCTGCTCTTTCCAAGAGGTGTCTCCTCTGAAGCAGCAGCAACAGCGCACTCTGCAAAGAAAAGCCTAAAAAGCTTACAGCACCTGGTATTCCCAGGCGGTCTCCCATTCAAGTACTAACCAGGCCCGACCCTGCTTAGCTTCCGAGATCGGACGAGATCGGGCGTGTTCAGGGTGGTATGGCCGTAAGCGATTAACTCCACCCACAATACCTCCTTTATACATGTGAATCATCACCATCATCAATGGTTCTTCTGTTGCTTTGCAACCATAGCATCTTGAGGTGTGGGTGGGCGGGAGGGTCAATTGTTCCAAAATCAATCTCAAGGTGCAATTTTGGCATATCGTTGCAAGAAAAAAATCATTACAACTTTCAAAAATGACCTTCAGCAATATTGTCAGTGTTTCATATCCAGTTGTTTCCCTGATGCAGAGTAAACTCCCTGCTCTTTCATCGCTCTCTCCAAATAAGACAATTTGAAAATGATATGTTAATAAAACATGAATAAAGTAGTGTTTTGATTAGAAACAAATCTGATGAATGCTCACTTTCACCTTTCAGTGATGATGTGAGGGTTCCATATTCTTTTTTCCTTTGATGAACAGTCTTTCCTGCTCTTTCCAAGAGGTGTCTCCTCTGAAGCAGCAGCAACAGCGCACTCTGCAAAGAAAAGCCTAAAAAGCTTACAGCACCTGGTATTCCCAGGCGGTCTCCCATTCAAGTACTAACCAGGCCCGACCCTGCTTAGCTTCCGAGATCGGATGAGATCGGGCGTGTTCAGGGTGGTATGGCCGTAAGCGATTAACTCCACCCACAATACCTCCTTTATACATGTGAATCATCACCATCATCAATGGTTCTTCTGTTGCTTTGCAACCATAGCATCTTGAGGTGTGGGTGGGCGGGAGGGTCAATTGTTCCAAAATCAATCTCAAGGTGCAATTTTGGCATATCGTTGCAAGAAAAAAATCATTACAATTTTCAAAAATGACCTTCAGCAATATTGTCAGTGTTTCATATCCAGTTGTTTCCCTGATGCAGAGTAAACTCCCTGCTCTTTCATCGCTCTCTCCAAATAAGACAATTTGAAAATGATATGTTAATAAAACATGAATAAAGTAGTGTTTTGATTGGAAACAAATCTGATGAATGCTCACTTTCACCTTTCAGTGATGATGTGAGGGTTCCATATTCTTTTTTCCTTTGATGAACAGTCTTTCCTGCTCTTTCCAAGAGGTGTCTCCTCTGAAGCAGCAGCAACAGCGCACTCTGCAAAGAAAAGCCTAAAAAGCTTACAGCACCTGGTATTCCCAGGCGGTCTCCCATTCAAGTACTAACCAGGCCCGACCCTGCTTAGCTTCCGAGATCGGACGAGATCGGGCGTGTTCAGGGTGGTATGGCCGTAAGCGATTAACTCCACCCACAATACCTCCTTTATACATGTGAATCATCACCATCATCAATGGTTCTTCTGTTGCTTTGCAACCATAGCATCTTGAGGTGTGGGTGGGCGGGAGGGTCAATTGTTCCAAAATCAATCTCAAGGTGCAATTTTGGCATATCGTTGCAAGAAAAAAATCATTACAACTTTCAAAAATGACCTTCAGCAATATTGTCAGTGTTTCATATCCAGTTGTTTCCCTGATGCAGAGTAAACTCCCTGCTCTTTCATCGCTCTCTCCAAATAAGACAATTTGAAAATGATATGTTAATAAAACATGAATAAAGTAGTGTTTTGATTAGAAACAAATCTGATGAATGCTCACTTTCACCTTTCAGTGATGATGTGAGGGTTCCATATTCTTTTTTCCTTTGATGAACAGTCTTTCCTGCTCTTTCCAAGAGGTGTCTCCTCTGAAGCAGCAGCAACAGCGCACTCTGCAAAGAAAAGCCTAAAAAGCTTACAGCACCTGGTATTCCCAGGCGGTCTCCCATTCAAGTACTAACCAGGCCCGACCCTGCTTAGCTTCCGAGATCGGACGAGATCGGGCGTGTTCAGGGTGGTATGGCCGTAAGCGATTAACTCCACCCACAATACCTCCTTTATACATGTGAATCATCACCATCATCAATGATTCTTCTGTTGCTTTGCAACCATAGCATCTTGAGGTGTGGGTGGGCGGGAGGGTCAATTGTTCCAAAATCAATCTCAAGGTGCAATTTTGGCATATCGTTGCAAGAAAAAAATCATTACAATTTTCAAAAATGACCTTCAGCAATATTGTCAGTGTTTCATATCCAGTTGTTTCCCTGATGCAGAGTAAACTCCCTGCTCTTTCATCGCTCTCTCCAAATAAGACAATTTGAAAATGATATGTTAATAAAACATGAATAAAGTAGTGTTTTGATTAGAAACAAATCTGATGAATGCTCACTTTCACCTTTCAGTGATGATGTGAGGGTTCCATATTCTTTTTTCCTTTGATGAACAGTCTTTCCTGCTCTTTCCAAGAGGTGTCTCCTCTGAAGCAGCAGCAACAGCGCACTCTGCAAAGAAAAGCCTAAAAAGCTTACAGCACCTGGTATTCCCAGGCGGTCTCCCATTCAAGTACTAACCAGGCCCGACCCTGCTTAGCTTCCGAGATCGGACGAGATCGGGCGTGTTCAGGGTGGTATGGCCGTAAGCGATTAACTCCACCCACAATACCTCCTTTATACATGTGAATCATCACCATCATCAATGGTTCTTCTGTTGCTTTGCAACCATAGCATCTTGAGGTGTGGGTGGGCGGGAGGGTCAATTGTTCCAAAATCAATCTCAAGGTGCAATTTTGGCATATCGTTGCAAGAAAAAAATCATTACAATTTTCAAAAATGACCTTCAGCAATATTGTCAGTGTTTCATATCCAGTTGTTTCCCTGATGCAGAGTAAACTCCCTGCTCTTTCATCGCTCTCTCCAAATAAGACAATTTGAAAATGATATGTTAATAAAACATGAATAAAGTAGTGTTTTGATTAGAAACAAATCTGATGAATGCTCACTTTCACCTTTCAGTGATGATGTGAGGGTTCCATATTCTTTTTTCCTTTGATGAACAGTCTTTCCTGCTCTTTCCAAGAGGTGTCTCCTCTGAAGCAGCAGCAACAGCGCACTCTGCAAAGAAAAGCCTAAAAAGCTTACAGCACCTGGTATTCCCAGGCGGTCTCCCATTCAAGTACTAACCGGGCCCGACCCTGCTTAGCTTCCGAGATCGGATGAGATCGGGCGTGTTCAGGGTGGTATGGCCGTAAGCGATTAACTCCACCCACAATACCTCCTTTATACATGTGAATCATCACCATCATCAATGGTTCTTCTGTTGCTTTGCAACCATAGCATCTTGAGGTGTGGGTGGGCGGGAGGGTCAATTGTTCCAAAATCAATCTCAAGGTGCAATTTTGGCATATCGTTGCAAGAAAAAAATCATTACAACTTTCAAAAATGACCTTCAGCAATATTGTCAGTGTTTCATATCCAGTTGTTTCCCTGATGCAGAGTAAACTCCCTGCTCTTTCATCGCTCTCTCCAAATAAGACAATTTGAAAATGATATGTTAATAAAACATGAATAAAGTAGTGTTTTGATTAGAAACAAATCTGATGAATGCTCACTTTCACCTTTCAGTGATGATGTGAGGGTTCCATATTCTTTTTTCCTTTGATGAACAGTCTTTCCTGCTCTTTCCAAGAGGTGTCTCCTCTGAAGCAGCAGCAACAGCGCACTCTGCAAAGAAAAGCCTAAAAAGCTTACACCACCTGGTATTCCCAGGCGGTCTCCCATTCAAGTACTAACCAGGCCCGACCCTGCTTAGCTTCCGAGATCGGACGAGATCGGGCGTGTTCAGGGTGGTATGGCCGTAAGCGATTAACTCCACCCACAATACCTCCTTTATACATGTGAATCATCACCATCATCAATGATTCTTCTGTTGCTTTGCAACCATAGCATCTTGAGGTGTGGGTGGGCGGGAGGGTCAATTGTTCCAAAATCATCTCAAGGTGCAATTTTGGCATATCGTTGCAAGAAAAAAATCATTACAATTTTCAAAAATGACCTTCAGCAATATTGTCAGTGTTTCATATCCAGTTGTTTCCCTGATGCAGAGTAAACTCCCTGCTCTTTCATCGCTCTCTCCAAATAAGACAATTTGAAAATGATATGTTAATAAAACATGAATAAAGTAGTGTTTTGATTAGAAACAAATCTGATGAATGCTCACTTTCACCTTTCAGTGATGATGTGAGGGTTCCATATTCTTTTTTCCTTTGATGAACAGTCTTTCCTGCTCTTTCCAAGAGGTGTCTCCTCTGAAGCAGCAGCAACAGCGCACTCTGCAAAGAAAAGCCTAAAAAGCTTACAGCACCTGGTATTCCCAGGCGGTCTCCCATTCAAGTACTAACCAGGCCCGACCCTGCTTAGCTTCCGAGATCGGACGAGATCGGGCGTGTTCAGGGTGGTATGGCCGTAAGCGATTAACTCCACCCACAATACCTCCTTTATACATGTGAATCATCACCATCATCAATGGTTCTTCTGTTGCTTTGCAACCATAGCATCTTGAGGTGTGGGTGGGCGGGAGGGTCAATTGTTCCAAAATCAATCTCAAGGTGCAATTTTGGCATATCGTTGCAAGAAAAAAATCATTACAATTTTCAAAAATGACCTTCAGCAATATTGTCAGTGTTTCATATCCAGTTGTTTCCCTGATGCAGAGTAAACTCCCTGCTCTTTCATCGCTCTCTCCAAATAAGACAATTTGAAAATGATATGTTAATAAAACATGAATAAAGTAGTGTTTTGATTAGAAACAAATCTGATGAATGCTCACTTTCACCTTTCAGTGATGATGTGAGGGTTCCATATTCTTTTTTCCTTTGATGAACAGTCTTTCCTGCTCTTTCCAAGAGGTGTCTCCTCTGAAGCAGCAGCAACAGCGCACTCTGCAAAGAAAAGCCTAAAAAGCTTACAGCACCTGGTATTCCCAGGCGGTCTCCCATTCAAGTACTAACCAGGCCCGACCCTGCTTAGCTTCCGAGATCGGACGAGATCGGGCGTGTTCAGGGTGGTATGGCCGTAAGCGATTAACTCCACCCACAATACCTCCTTTATACATGTGAATCATCACCATCATCAATGGTTCTTCTGTTGCTTTGCAACCATAGCATCTTGAGGTGTGGGTGGGCGGGAGGGTCAATTGTTCCAAAATCAATCTCAAGGTGCAATTTTGGCATATCGTTGCAAGAAAAAAATCATTACAATTTTCAAAAATGACCTTCAGCAATATTGTCAGTGTTTCATATCCAGTTGTTTCCCTGATGCAGAGTAAACTCCCTGCTCTTTCATCGCTCTCTCCAAATAAGACAATTTGAAAATGATATGTTAATAAAACATGAATAAAGTAGTGTTTTGATTAGAAACAAATCTGATGAATGCTCACTTTCACCTTTCAGTGATGATGTGAGGGTTCCATATTCTTTTTTCCTTTGATGAACAGTCTTTCCTGCTCTTTCCAAGAGGTGTCTCCTCTGAAGCAGCAGCAACAGCGCACTCTGCAAAGAAAAGCCTAAAAAGCTTACAGCACCTGGTATTCCCAGGCGGTCTCCCATTCAAGTACTAACCGGGCCCGACCCTGCTTAGCTTCCGAGATCGGATGAGATCGGGCGTGTTCAGGGTGGTATGGCCGTAAGCGATTAACTCCACCCACAATACCTCCTTTATACATGTGAATCATCACCATCATCAATGGTTCTTCTGTTGCTTTGCAACCATAGCATCTTGAGGTGTGGGTGGGCGGGAGGGTCAATTGTTCCAAAATCAATCTCAAGGTGCAATTTTGGCATATCGTTGCAAGAAAAAAATCATTACAACTTTCAAAAATGACCTTCAGCAATATTGTCAGTGTTTCATATCCAGTTGTTTCCCTGATGCAGAGTAAACTCCCTGCTCTTTCATCGCTCTCTCCAAATAAGACAATTTGAAAATGATATGTTAATAAAACATGAATAAAGTAGTGTTTTGATTAGAAACAAATCTGATGAATGCTCACTTTCACCTTTCAGTGATGATGTGAGGGTTCCATATTCTTTTTTCCTTTGATGAACAGTCTTTCCTGCTCTTTCCAAGAGGTGTCTCCTCTGAAGCAGCAGCAACAGCGCACTCTGCAAAGAAAAGCCTAAAAAGCTTACAGCACCTGGTATTCCCAGGCGGTCTCCCATTCAAGTACTAACCAGGCCCGACCCTGCTTAGCTTCCGAGATCGGACGAGATCGGGCGTGTTCAGGGTGGTATGGCCGTAAGCGATTAACTCCACCCACAATACCTCCTTTATACATGTGAATCATCACCATCATCAATGATTCTTCTGTTGCTTTGCAACCATAGCATCTTGAGGTGTGGGTGGGCGGGAGGGTCAATTGTTCCAAAATCAATCTCAAGGTGCAATTTTGGCATATCGTTGCAAGAAAAAAATCATTACAATTTTCAAAAATGACCTTCAGCAATATTGTCAGTGTTTCATATCCAGTTGTTTCCTTGATGCAGAGTAAACTCCCTGCTCTTTCATCGCTCTCTCCAAATAAGACAATTTGAAAATGATATGTTAATAAAACATGAATAAAGTAGTGTTTTGATTAGAAACAAATCTGATGAATGCTCACTCTCACCTTTCAGTGATGATGTGAGGGTTCCATATTCTTTTTTCCTTTGATGAACAGTCTTTCCTGCTCTTTCCAAGAGGTGTCTCCTCTGAAGTAGCAGCAACAGCGCCCTGTGCAAAGACAAGTCTAAAAAGCTTACAGCACCTGGTATTCCCAGGCGGTCTCCCATCCAAGTACTAACCAGGCCCGACCGTGCTTAGTTTCCGAGATCAGACGAGATCGGGCGTGTTCAGGGTGGTATGGCCGTAAGCGATTAACTCCACCCACAATACCTCCTTTATACATGTGAATCATCACCATCATCAATGGTTCTTCTGTTGCTTTGCAACCATAGAATCTTGATGTGTGGGTGGGTTGGGGGGGGTCAATTGTTTCAAAATCAATCTCAAGGTGCAATTTCGTCATATCGTTGCAAGAAAAAAATCATTACAATTTTCAAAACTGACCTTCAGCAATATTGTCAGTGTTTCATATCCAGTTGTTTCCCTGATGCAGAGTAAACTCCCTGCTCTTTCATCGCTCTCTCCAAATAAGACAATTTGAAAATGATATGTTAATAAAACATGAATAAAGTAGTGTTTTGATTAGAAACAAATCTGATGAATGCTCACTTTCACCTTTCAGTGATGATGTGAGGGTTCCATATTCTTTTTTGTAGAATTCTGTTGGTAGACCATCCACCCCAGTACTTTTATTTTTGTTTAGGCCTTTAATTGCAGTATCTATTTCTTCTAAGGACATCGGCATGTCACACCATTGTTTGTCATTTTCTTCTAGTTTTGTGTCAATGCTATTTATTACAAGTTTATTTCTTTCACAAGTATTTGTTTCGCTTGAGAACTATTTTTTGAAAAATAAGTGTATTGCTGACAAAATGTCCTCTGGTGTTTCTACTATTTTTCCATTTTTTCGATATAAGTTTTATTCTGTTTAGTTTTTTCTAGCCCTAGGAAGAAAGCATATTTCCCCCTCTCTTATATATTTAGCTCTGCTTCTCACTATAACTCGTATGCATCTTTTCTTTTTCAATCTCATTTATTTTTGCTTTATATACATTAAACATTTCACAATTATGGTCTGGATTTTTTTTCACATTTTAAACTCTCTTGTAGGAGTACATTTATTTCTCTCTCCTCTTTCTTTTCCTCCTGTCACGCCTGTACTTGAAAAGGACTCAGATGCAGAGGAATGACAGTTAACTCAGACTTTATTTTTCTTTTTTTTGTGATTAACAGTTTTTATTTTCATTTTCATTATTCAACAATAACAACCCCCCCCCCCTCCAAAAAAAAACAAAAAACAAAACAAACAAACACCACCATCTGTGCTTATCCTTTTCTGGTTACCAACATCTACCCCTGTGCTCCTTCATGTACAACTTTTACAGTTACACTAACTACATTGATGAAGACATGATGTAAGATAAACCAAAACAAAAATAGACACAGAAAATGATTTGAGGGAAAGTCAATACAAGAAATAAATACAACAAGCACTGCATTAATGCAATATTCTGTTAACAAATAAAGAGATTAAAGTAACAATCACAAAATAAAATACATACAAAAATAAGAACATTTATGTATTTATATATTTATACACAATTAACTGAAAACTTGCGTCTCTCCACTTTATACCCCCTTTCAGGGGCCTCTTAAAGAAGTTAAGTATTTGCCCCACTTTGCTTCATATAGATCCAGTCTACCCAGTTGTCTATATGACATTTTTTTGAATGCTGCAACTCGTGCCATCTCCACAGCCCACTCTTGCAGAGAGGGCACCCCCTCCGTCTTCCATCCCCTGACAAGTACAGTGGGTACGGAAAGTATTCAGACCCCTTTAAATTTTTCACTCTTTGTTTCATTGCAGCCATTTGCTAAAATCAAAAAAGTTCATTTTATTTCTCATTAATGTACACTCAGCGCCCCATCTTGACAGAAAAAAACAGAAATGTAGAAATGTTTGCAAATTTATTAAAAAAGAAAAACTGAAATATCACATGGTCATAAGTATTCAGACCCTTTGCTGTGACACTCATATTTAACTCACATGCTGTCCATTTCTTCTGATCCTCCTTGAGATGGTTCTACTCCATCATTGGAGTCCAAATGTGTTTAATTAAACTGATTGGACTTGATTAGGAAAGGCACACACCTGTCTATATAAGACCTTACAGCTCCCAGTGCATGTCAGAGCAAATGAAAATCATGAGGTCGAAGGAACTGCCCAAGGAGCTCAGAGACAGAATTGTGGCAAGGCACAGATCTGGCCAAGGTTACAAAATAATTTCTGCAGCACTCAAGGTTCCTAAGAGCACAGTGGCCTCCATAATCCTGAAATGGAAGAAGTTTGGGACGACCAGAACTCTTCCTAGACCTGGCCGTCCAGCCAAACTGAGCAATCGTGGGAGAAGAGCCTTGGTGAGAGAGGTAAAGAAGAACCCAAAGATCACTGTGGCTGAGCTCCAGAGATGCAGTAGGGAGATGGGAGAAAGTTCCACAAAGTCAACTATCACTGCAGCGCTCCACCAGTCTGGGCTTTATGGCAGAGTGGCCCGACGGAAGCCTCTTCTCAGTGGAAGACATATGAAAGCCCGCATAGAGTTTGCCAAAAACACATGAAGGACTCCCAGACTATGAGAAATAAGATTCTCTGGTCTGATGAGACGAAGATTTAACTTTATGGCATTAATTCTAAGCGGTATGTGTGGAGAAAACCAGGCACTGCTCATCACCTGCCCAATACAATCCCAACAGTGAAACATGGTGGTGGCAGCATCATGCTATGGGGGTGTTTTTCAGCTACAGGGACAGGACGACAGGTTGCAATTGAAGGAAAGATGAATGCGGCCAAGTACAGAGATCTCCTGGAAGAAAACCTCTTCCAGAGTGCTCAGGACCTCAGACTGGGCCGAAGGTTCACCTTCCAACAAGACAATGACCCTAAGCACACAGCTAAAATAACAAAGGAGTGGCTTCGGAACAACTCTGTGACCACTCTTGACTGGCCCAGCCAGAGCCCTGACCTAAACCCATTTGAGCATCTCTGGAGAGACCTGAAAATGGCTGTCCACCAACGTTCACCATCCAACCTGACGGAACTGGAGAAGATCTGCAAGGAAGAATGGCAGAGGATCCCCAAATCCAGGTGTGAAAAACTTGTTGCATCATTCCCAAGAAGACTCATGGCTGTACTAGCTCAAAAGGGTGCTTCTACTCAATACTGAGCAAAGGGTCTGAATACTTATGACCATGTGATATTTCAGTTTTTCTTTTTTAATAAATTTGCTAAAATTTCTACATTTCTGTTTTTTTCTGTCAAGATGGGGTGCTGAGTGTACATTAATGAGAAATAAAATTAACTTTTTTGATTTTAGCAAATGGCTGCAATGAAACAAAGAGTGAAAAATTTGAAGGGGTCTGAATACTTTCCGTACCCACTGTATTTGTCTGCCAATCATAATACTTTTTTGGACAAAGCTTTTATTATTTATATGCTGTCCTGTCAGAACTGAATGATCACTCAAAAAAAATAATCTAGGACAAAATGGAATTTACATCTGTGTAATCTCACATAGATTATCATATAAACATTGGTCCAGAATTTTTGGACTTTGTGACATAACCATAACACATGAATTAAAGTACCTTCCTCAGACTTGCATCACCAACAATCTGATGTGGATAATAATCCTAATCTAAATAATCTGGAGGGAGTCCAATAAAAACGATGCATAATTTTAAATTGAATAAGGCGTACTCTTGCATCCCTTGAAACTCCTTAAATATTTTTACAAATTCCGATCCAATCCTCATCACTAAATGTCAAGTTCAGATCCCTTTCCCATGTCTTCTGCAGAGCTGCAATGGGCCCATTACCAAGAGTCTGAATCAACATAGAATAATAAACAGCTGCTTCATGTCCTTTTCCATAGCTCTTTAAAATTTTATCTAGGAGCTCTGCATTGTGGGGAACCGATACAGCGGACCCAAAAAAAACCCTAACATATGTCGGAGTTGCAGGTACCTAAAAAAGTGGGAAGTAGGGATGCTGAACCACTGCACCAACTCCCCAAAAGATTTTAAAGAACCATCACAATACAGATCCCCCAAAGTGACCACTCCCTTCTCCTGCCATATCTTCCAATAAATAGGAAAATTTATCAATTCGCAATTTAGGATTTAACCAGATACTTGAAGAGACATTTAGAAAAGGATCAAATTTAAATATTCGAGAAACTCTAGTCCAAATTAATTTAAGATGAGCATTTATTGGATGTGTTTTTGCTTTTATACTTAATTTAGTAGACAGGACTTGCATGGGTGACAGAGGGGCCACTACAGCTTGTTCCAGACAGTACCACGGAGGGGCTCTTTCAGGAGGGAGAGACCAGTGGGCCAGGTGCCTTAAATTAAAAGCATTATAGTAAAATAACATGTTTGATAGCCCTAAGCCTCCTTTATCAGCTGGTCTTTGTAGCATGCTGTGGCTCAAACGGGGGCGTTTACCGTTCCAAAGAAATATCTTGGATATTCTGTCGAACCTTTTAAAATAATAGTGGGGAATTTCTAAGGGGAGGGACTGGATAATATAATTACGTTTGGGAACACAGTTCATTTTCAAAACATTAACTTTACCTGCCATGGACAGATTAAGAGTTGCCCATCTTTCAACATCACAAGAAATGTTTTGTAATAATGGGTCAAAATTGACTTTGACCACATCTTTCAGGTGTCTAGAAAAACATATATACCCAAATACATGATACCTTGCTGAGGCCACTGAAATGCACCTGGGTGGAAGGCCGTGGAGGGGCATTAAGCTGTTAAGGGGAGTGCCTTGGACCAGTTTACCCTGTATCCGGAGAATTTTGAAAATAAGTCTGTAATTCCAAGAAGACACGGTACAGATCTGCTAGGGTCGGAGACCCGTAATAAGATGTCATAAGATGCCCACCTGCAATGACCCCCGGAAAATCAGTCACCCCACGTATGGCTGCTGCCAGAGGCTCAATAGCTAAGCAGAAGAGCAAAGGGGATAGGGGTTATCCCTGTCTGGTTCCTCTCCCCAACATAAAATAATCTGAGACAAGCCCATTGGTCTGCACTGCTGCTTCTGGGTGCTTATATAATACATGAATCCATCTTATAAAGGTACTACCAAATCCAAACTCTTCTAAAATTTTGAATAAATACCTCCATTCGACCATATCAAACGCCTTTTCGGCATCTGGAGAGATTGCAGCAACCGGGGACTGGGTGTCAGCTACCGACCACATGACCTCAATGAGGCGTCTAATATTATCTGAGGAGCTCCGACCCCGTATGAATCCCACTTGGTCAGTATGAATCAATGATGTAATTACACTGTCTAATCGGTTTGCTAAAATTTTCGAAATGATCTTAACATCAATTTGCATTAATGAAATAGGACGGTAATTTTTGCATTCATCCAAATCTTTCCCTTTCTTAGGAACTAGACTAATAAGGGCCTGTCTCATTTTCTTATGATATGACATGCGTTGGATAATACGTCCCCTAATCACAGCCTTTAGGGCCTCCCACGCGACACCTGCCGATGATACAGACTGCCAATTAATCTCCAAATAATTATTTAGTTCTGTCCTTAGCCACTCAACATTTACTGAGTCCTGCAGAAGGGACGAGTTTAAACGCCATCTGTAAGACTTTCTTCTCTCGCTCTGGGGTAATAGGTCCAAGCCGACCCAAGCATGGTCAGAAATAAGAATATTCCCTATTTCACAACCCATAGCAGAAGAGGTGAGTGCTTTGGATATTAGGAAAACATCTATTCGGCTATAGGTCTTATGTACTGCTGAAAGAAAAGTGTAATCCCTACCCGAGGGGTTCATGATCCTCCAAATATCTATTAGTCCTAAAGATTTGCAAATTCTCTGTAATATTATAGCAGCCCTTGGTACTTTATGCAACACTGCCCCGCTGTGGTCGAGAGCTGGATCCATTAATAGATTAACCCCCCCCCAAAACAACAGCATGATTCCCAGCGGTTTGTAATTTCCTTTCGAGATCAGTAAAAAAAATGTGATCATCCAGGTTAGGTGCATATATGTTAGCCAAGATCATCTTCTGAGACTGTATTTCAGCCAGTACAATAATCATCCGTCCCGAATTATCCTTAATTTGCTTGAGACATTTAAACTGTAAATGTTTACTTACTAAAGTTATAACACCCTTGCTCTTGCTAGAGCCTATGCTGTAAAAAACATGTCCAGCCCATCCTGCACAAAGTTTCTCAGACTCCTCCTTTGACATGTGCGTTTCTTGAAGAAACACCACGTCATATTTTTTGTTCTTGAGCATCGTCATGACCTTTTTTCTCTTAACAGGGTTCCCCAGCCCATTTACATTCCAAGTGGCAAGACGCATTAAACCTATTTGTGAGGACATGCCTGTCCACACATTAATAACATAACCATTTATCAAAAGCAATATCATTACACAGTGGTGGTAACTAAACGCAATCCCCATGAACCTAACAAAACAAAGAGTGTGCAACTGAACCTGAACTTTGCACATTTCAACCCCCACAGAAGTCCCTCCAACGAAGGTCCGACGGTCCGTGTCTGGTCCGCGAGACTCCACTCGTCGTGACCCCTTACGCGTCGCTGCCGTGGCAATGAGTCTACACCAGTGCCTTTAATTGAACATTTGGGTGCGTGGGATGAGAATGAGACCAAATCCGTCGTTCAGTACTTACTGCATAGCGTCTATGAAAGCCATGGCTTTACAGGGACAATCAAACGCACTCTCACCCTCGCCGGATTCGATTCTCAGCTTAGCCGGGAACAGCATCCTGAAGCACACCTAACGTTCATGCAGCTTTTTCTTGCATTCCTTGAACTTGTCGCGCTTCATCTGGGTAGCTCTGGAGTAGTCGGGGAAAAACATAATTGTGGTGTTTCCCCAGCTCAGCTTGCCCTTGTTCCTCGGTGCGCGCAGCACCGCATCCGGTCCGACGATCTCAGAAACCTGACCAGTATTGGTCTGGGTCTGTCACCTGGTGTGGGTCGCTGGCCAGTAATCCGATGTGCCCGTTCAATCTCTCGTCTCCCTTCTATGTTCAGCAAATTTGGCAGCAGCTTTATCTTTATCTTTAACTTCATTTCACTTCTTAAATATCACTGTGTTTGTCTGCTATATGATATATTTAATTAAAATTGCTGTTCCGAACAACCAATGATACATAAAGGAAAGTCTTGAAAATGATCAGGGGTGCCCAAACTTTTTTTTTTTTTTTCATTTTAACAATATATATATTTTTTTCCCACTTTTACAAGTAAAGGATGGATACATAGTATGGTCTACAGGAATTAAAAGCAAAACAGGCAAACAAACAAAACAAAACAACAACAAAAAAACAAATAAAAAAACAACCATCAGCTCAGATCTATATAAATAATACTTGGGGTTACAGACATGTACGGTATGAGCAATCAAGAAAATCCCTGCAACATTATATTAGAAACACCAGGCTCTACATAGTTCAAATAGGGTTCCCAGACTTTATAGAATTGGTCTGTTTTTAAATGTAATATGCATGTAAGGTACTCTAATGACACTAGATCAAACACTACTCCCTGCCTGCCTTTAACAGTTGGTACTCTTTCATTGATCCATTGTAACAAAATATTCTTCCTCGCTGCATAAGTAAGAATACAAAACAGCCTCTTATTATGTTTTGATGTTAAACATTGATTTGGGAGGCCCAGTATAAGAGACACAGGGTCCATCTCCAGTTTTAAACCAAATATCTTCTCCATTTCAGATAATACATTGGACCAATACATTTGCAGTTTCGGACATGACCAAAAACAATGAGTTAGGGTACCAGTTTCTATCTTGCATTTAAGGCACGTGGGTGAGAGAGTAGGATTGAAATAATGTCTGCGGGGGATATGTGCATTCTCGGTATAATTTTTAATTGTATTGCTTGGGCACGATTGCAAACTGAAATTGATTTAGCATGTCTCCAGACATCCTTCCATTCTTCATCATCAATTATAATATTTAGCTCCTTCTCCCATGTGCCTTTAAACTTCTGCAACCTATTCGGGGTCGTGAGATACATTACTTACATTACATACTTTATTAAATTTACGGATACCTCTCTACCTGTTAAAAATAATAATTTCTCAACCAGAGAGCTTTCATGGTTCTCAACTAACGTAGAACTGTGCAAGACTTAGTGCCTTATCTGCAAATACCGAAAGAAGGCACGTCTGGGGATAGAATATTTCTCTATCATTTGTTCAAATGTCATAACTGCATTACCAGAGAGTAGGTCATTCAATCTATGAACGCCATTAACTCTCCACTGTTCAAAACCAGTATCAACCATCCCAGGCTGGAAATCGGGATTATTCACAATAGGGGTGAAAACAGATGTGAACTTTGACCTTCCCTCAAGTCGACACACTAATCGCCAGGCCTTAATTGTATTAAGTGTAACCGGATTATTGCAACTCAGTCTGATATTTTTAAATTTCTTAAAAAGCAGTAAGTCCCTTAGTGGATACTTTGAAAGGGAAGCTTCAACACCCAACCAAATAGAGTTTGAGTTGCTTACGACCCAGTCATAAACATACCTCATGTGAGTACATAGCTGATATGTTCTGATATTTGGTAAATCTAGACCCCCTACAGAGCTCGGCAGCTGCAATGTAGCCATCTTAAGTTTTGGTCTGCACTTGCTCTATATAAAAGAACTTAGCCAGCCATTCAGGTCTTTTATCACCCTATTTGAAAATATGACCGGAATCATTTGGATTGGATATAACAATTGAGGTAATACATTCATTTTAACCAAGGATATACGTCCTAGCCAGGAGACAGGCAAAGAGTTCCATCGCTCCAAATCCTGCCTCATCTTCTCGAACAAGGGAACAAAATCGGCTTTATACATTTGTTTAAATTTAGGAGTTATGAATACACCTAAATATACAAAACCTGCAGGAGACAACTTAAAGGGAAAAGAAGGCAAGGCAGCTGGTATTGAATTGAGGCTCCCAAGTGGCATGGCTTCAGACTTGGTCAAATTAATTTTATATCCAGAAAATTTGCTAAATAGATCAATAATGTTAAGTAGAGCTGGTATTGATGTCTCCGGATGGATATAAATACCAAAACATCATCTGCATACAGACTTATCTTGTGCTCATAATCAACTAGCAAACCCTGTATAGCAGGTACCATCCTTATGGCCTCCGCTAACGGTTCAATGGCAATGGCAAATAAGAGGGGTGACAGGGAGCAGCCTTGACTCGTTCCTCTATACAAAGGAAAACTGTCTGATTTAAGCCCATTACTCAAAATAGCCGCCTGAGGACTATCATACAGAATTTTGACCTACCTAATAAAATGATGCCCAAGACCAAATTTGTTTAAAGCATAAAATAAATAAGCCCATTCTACTCGGTCAAAGGCTTTCTCAGCATCTAGAGAAAGCACTAGACCATCAATATCTATTTGCTGGAAAGCCTGAATTATATTGAGAAGGCGCCTGACATTGTTACAGTAGTTACAACCTTTTATAAAACCTGTTTGATCTTCTTTTATAATTTTAGGCAGGAGGTCTTCAAGCCGAGTAGCTAGGATTTTTGAAAGTTTCTTCCGGTCCACATTAAGAACAGCTATCGGTCTATAAGAGGAACAGGACTCCACGCACTTCCCCTTTTTCAGTATGAGAGAAATATTTGCTTCTCTTAGAGTCTGAGGTAATGTATTATGCAAAAAAGAATGATTAAACATGTCAAGTAATGGGTTTACTAATAAATCACCAAATTCTTTATAGAACTCACTACCAAACCCATCAGGTCCAGGGGCTTTTCCGTTTTGTAAGGTTTTTATAGCATTCAATACTTCCTCTCTGGAAATGGGAATGTTAAGATTGGTTTGCTGCTCAGTAGATATAGTAGGCAAGCTAAGCTGGGAAAAGAAATTTTCCATTAAGTCAAGTGGGTCACATAGTTGTTCAGATGCATACAGTCTACAATAAAATTCTTTGAAGGTCTCATTTATGAACTTATCATATATGCAATTGTTCTGAGCATCACAAATGGCTGCAATAGATTGTGATTCAGATCTTCTTTTGGTAAGGTACCCTAAATACTTTCCGGGTTTATTCCCATGTTCATAAAATCTTTGTCTAGTAAATTTAAGTTTGGTCTCTTCATCTTGCGTAAGGAGGTTACCTATGGTTGATCTAACTGCAGATATATCTCACCACAAAGCAGGAGTTGGAGAGTTAACATAGGTTCTTTCTTTTGTTTTAGGTCCAGTCATTAACAAATTTTGGTCCTCAGTTTTTCCCGCCGTGTGCTGGCTGAAAATGAAATAATAATCCCTCTAGTATATTCAATTCAATTCAATTTTATTTATATAGCGCCAATTCATAATTTACATTATCTCAAGGCACTTTACATTTAAAGGTCAAGACCTTAAAACAATATTAACATAGAGAAACCCAACAGTTCCCACAATGAGCAAGCACAGGCGACTGTGGAGAGGAAAAACTCCCTCATTAACAGGGAGAAACCTCTGGCAGAACCAGGCTCAATGTGGGTGGTCATCTGCCTCGACCGGTTGGGGTGAGGAAAGAAAAGTAAGGGGGGAGGAAAGGAGAGATGGGTGGAGAGCGGGGGAGAGAAGAGAGAGATGAGGTGGAGAGAGAGAGACCGGTAACAATTTGGCACCATCAAAATCAAGGCTAACCATAACAATAACAATGTATAGATCTACAACATGACTAGATATATTAATAAATTGCTAAGTTCTTGTAATAAATGAAGACAATGGTGATGGTGGTCGTTGTGGTCCTGTAGTCCCAGTGCCGGAGTTATCTGAAACGAGATAGAGAGAAGAGCCAGAGGGACTATGGGAGGACAAAGTGACACTTTGACATGATGACATGTTAAAACTAATGAATAAATAAATAAATAAATAAAGAGGTGTGGGGGGGCAGAGAGACAGAGAGACAGAGGGAAGTGAAGAAGTGCTCAGTGCATGATGGGAGTTCCCCCAGCAGTCTAAACCTATAGCAGCACAACTAAGGGATGGTTCAGGACTCACCTGATCCAGCCCTAACTATAGGCTTTGTCAAAGAGGGAGGTTTTTAGTTTTACTTTAAATGCTGAGACAGTGTCTGCCTCCCGAACCCAGAGTGGGAGCTGGTTCCACAGGAGAGGAGCCTGATAGCTAAATGTTCTACCTCCTGCTCTACTCTTACAGACTCTTGGAACCACTAGAGAGCCTGTGTTTTGGGAACGAAGTGATCTACTTGGATAATAAGGTGTTATCAGCTCTTTGATATATGAGGGGGCGTGATTGTTGAGGGCTTTAAAAGTGAGGAGCAGGATCTTGAATTCTATTCTAAATTTTACCGGGAGCCAATGTAAGGAAGCTAAGACAGGAGTGATATGATCTCTCCTTCGAGTTCCTGTCAGCACTCGTGCTGCAGCATTTTGGACCAACTGGAGACTTTTAACATTCTTCATGGAGCATCCTGCTAATAGAGAGTTGCAGTAATCTAATCTAGAGGTTACAAACGCGTGGACTAGTTTTTCAGCATCCTGCTTAGACAGGATGTTTCTAATTTTGTTAATATTGCGCAGATGGAAGAAAGCCGTCCTAGACACTAGTTTAATATGGGGATCAAATGACATGTCTTGGTCGAACAACACTTCCTCACAGTGGAGCTGGAAGCCAGACTGACACCATCCAAAGTGACTATCTGGTCAGTAAGTGTTTCTCTGAGATGTTTAGGGCCAATTACAACAACCTCAGTTTTGTCTGAGTTTAAAAGTAGAAAATTTTGGGTCATCCACGCCTTGATATCTTTGAGACATTCCTGAAGTTGAACTAGGCGATTAGATTCATCATGCTTCATGGAAATATACAATTGGGTGTCGTCTGCATAGCAGTGGAATTGTATGTGGTGCTGTCTGATAATGTTGCCTAAGGGGAGCATATATAGGGTGAAGAGTATTGGTCCAAGGACAGAACCTTGTGGAACTCCATGATTAACTTGCATGTGCATGGAGGAGTCATTGTTAGCATTTACAAATTAGAATCTATCTGATAAATATGATTTAAACCAGTGTAGTGCTGTTCCTTTAATTCCTATATGTTGTTCTAATCTCTGTAGCAGAATCTTATGATCTATTGTGTCGAAGGCTGCACTAAGGTCCAACAAGACGAGGACAGAGACAAGTCCATCATCTGATGCCATAAGAAGGTCATTAGTGACTTTCAATAGTGCTGTTTCTGTGCTGTGATAGGTTCTAAATCCTGACTGAAATTTTTCCAATAAACCGTTACTATCTAAGTAACCACACAGCTGGTTAGCAACGGCTTTTTCTAGGATTTTGGAAATGAAGGGCAGGTTGGATATGGGTCTATAGTTAGCTAAAACCTCTGGATCAAGCGTAGGCTTTTTAAGCAGAGGTTTAATAACGGCTACCTTAAAAGCCTGTGGTACGTAGCCGGTTAGCAAAGACATATTAATTTGATCTAAAATGGAACTGTCAATTAGGGGGAGGACTTCTTTAAAAAGTCTAGTTGTATATGCCTTGATAGTTTTCCACAGGAGGGCAGGGTTATCTGTTGACTGAGAGTTAATAGACAGAAAGTATCTAAACTCAGTATTGAAATAGGATACGAAGGTATGGTCCTTTAAAATAGTAGTAGTCAGTCTCCAGTATTTTACTCTGTTTCCTATACCCTTAAAAGAGAGAGATCCAGCACTACATTGGCATGATCTGAGATGACATTACTGCCTATTGCACAAGATAAAAATGAATGTAAGGAGAGCCCAGGAAAAAAAAAAATCGATCCTAGGACATTTATGGGGTGCAGAAAAGAAAGTGTCCTCTTTACCCAGAGGATGAATTGTCCTCCTCCATACATCAACAAATTCTAAATCTTCACATATAGAATTTAGTGATTTAGCTTGTGAAGAAAGAGGTGAAACTTTGTGTGGGAGTTTGTCAATAAGGGGATTCAGTATACAATTAAAATCTCCACCCACTATGGAAATATCTGACTGAATCTCTGAGAAATCCAGGAATACTTTAGTTATAAAATCTGATGGGTGAGCAGGGGGGTAATAAATATTCAGTATGGAAATAACTGTACCTTGTAGGACCCCCTTGATTATAACATACCTACCACTTTTGTCTTTAACACATTCTATCAATGAAAAAGGAAGATTCTTTCTCACAAGAATTGCCACCCCTCTACTTCTTGAGGTAAATGAGGAGAAAAATACCTGCTCAACTATACCCTTCCTGCTTTCAGATGTTCTACATCATCCAAATGTGTTTCCTGTAAAAGTGCAATATCAATGTTTTCTTTTTTCAGAAAGGTGAGTATTTTCCTTCTTTTAATTGGACTATGTACCCCTCTTACATTCCATGTACACAAGTGTAGTTTATTACCTGCCATACCGTTTAAGCAAACCCTCTATATAGATATATGACTCACTGAAAGCAAAAATCTGAAACCGCTTATTACAGTAAAAACAGTCACTGAGCTGGGAGAAAAACAAATCTGAACAGGAACTATTATACAAAAACAAAAAAGCCCAAATACAATGGGGGCTATCCCTGCTACCTAACCTGCAGGGCCCTTTGAACCTCTTCCCCACCATTCCCTCTGTACAAGCCTCATAATAAAAAAGAAAAAGAAACAGATCTGTCAATAATAAATGAATGAGGCTGCACCCTGTTCTCTCCTTACCTTCACACATAGAATAAACAATCAGAACATACTCACGTAATGTGTATGGATGAAATCAGATAACATGGAGCTATAGGCTAGCTAACAGACATATCACTGGGAAGCAGTGTCCTCACGTCTCTGTTCCAGTGAGTTTAGGAGTGCAGCGGCTTCCTTCGGGGTGTTGAATCTCTACTGCGTCCCGTTTACTGTCACCTTCAGAGTAGCTGGGTAGAGTAACTCGTAGTCCATGTTCATTTTCCTCAGCGCCTTTATGTCATCAAAAGCCTTTCGTCTCCGGACCACCTCAGCTGAATAGTCATTAAAGAAGGAGACTCTGGGTCCCGTGGCGGCAGAGTCATCCTGGTTAGACCGGCGGGGTCCGAGCCGACGAACTGCCTCCATCACGCGCTGTTTATCGGTAAAGTTATGAAACTTCACTATCAGCGGCCCGGGACGTTGACTGGTGCCGTGCTTGGGTGCTAAGGACTGGTGTGCCCGATCAAGCTTCAGCTGTCCTGCTTTTGTATCCATACGGAGGTACTCAGGGATCTACTTCTCGAAGAATTTCACTGAATCCAAGCCTTCTGAGCCTTCGGGCACGCCAACTACACGTACATTGCACCTACGCCCTCGGTTGTCAATATCATCTATGTGCTCCCACATATCATGCACTTGCTTCTCGAGATGTGCTAACTTCGCCTCCGATGATGTCGTTGTGGCCTCCACATCAGCAATCCGTTTCTCCTACGCCATCTTGTTCCCCCGAATAGAATGCGTTTAATGTCATCACACAATGAAGCATGGCGAAATTATAGCAGCTACCACTGAAAAGTGCATTTTGTAAAAAAAGAAATCCAATATAACAATAAAATAAACATGTTTACAGGACATTAAAAACTATACAAAATAGTGCAAAGAGAGGTGCAAGAGGAGGTAGTTGTGGTTGATTGTAGTACAAAGTAGGTAGTTACAGTTGGATTATATAGGAGTTATTTTATTGAGTTCAGTGATATGACAGCCCATGGATAGAAGCTGTTCCTCAGTCTATTATTTTTGCATTTCAATGACCTGAGCTGCTTCCCAGACGGCATCAGGTTAAACAGTCCATGGCCACGGTGGAAAGTGTCCCTGGAGATTCTCTGCGCTCTGCTGAGACAGCGGTAGCTGGCAATGTCTTCCATGGGAGGTAGAGGGGAACTAGTGATCCTCTCTGCAGCCCTGGTAATCCTTTGCAGAGCCCTCCTGTCTGCAGCCGAGCAGGCGGTGAACCACACCGTGGCACAGTACATCAACACCCGCTCTATGGTGGACCAGTAAAAGGACACCAGCAGTTTCTCCTCCAGATGGTTCCTCCGCAGCACCCGCAGGAAGTGGAGAGTGGCTGAACAGGTGAGGTCCTCAGTGATGTGTGTCCCCATGTACCTGAATGAAGCCACTCTCTCCACGCTCGCTCTGTTGATGGATACTTTCAATGATGTGGGAAAACACACTGCTTCAGCAACAACGACACTAAACAGCTGAACACAACACAATCACAGATAACAGTGACAACAGTGAACAACACAGAACTATCAGTCCGTTACAATACATTTTGGCACTATTTTGAGTTAGGTGGTCTGTGAGTGTTTTTTTATGGGTTAAGTGGTCCTTAGTCTGAAAAAGTTTGAGAAACACTGATATAGGTTCATGTCTCTCTCTCTCAATATGTATATCAAATGCTTTTTTGGAACCATCTTTCATATTCACTGTTTACAACAACAAAAGAGTGAAATCAGTGTTCGACTGTTCCTTACAAAAAAAGATGTTGCAACATATTGAGCATGTGTAGAATGAATGGTAGCACATGTGGTGATCACATGGGTTTCACATGGGTATTGTCACACCACAGTAAAATCAAGTTTAGTTTTTGTCCTGTCTCCATGTTTGTATTGTGACTTCCTGTTTTATTTTGAAAAAGTAACCTTCCTCTTGTTTCAGGTCACTTGCCCTTCCTCATGTGCCTCGGTCTGATTGTCTTCCCTGATCCTGATTATACTCACCTGTTTCCCATTACCTCCATGTGTGCTTATAGTCTGCGTGTCCCCTTGGTCCTGTGCCAGTGTGTCTTGTCCTATTGCATCACCAGCCTTTTTGTCTCGAGTAAGATCCATAGTCACAGTCGGTTGCCTCGTTAAGAGTGTTTTTTGTTGGCCTTTTGCCTCATAGTTTTCATAGCTTCTATGTTTAGCATAGTTTAGTTTATCATTAGATCTTGTCCCTCTTCAGAGGTGATTTTTGTTTATATATATTAGAAGTGTTGTAGGAGTTTTATTTCAGTATAGGTTGATAGTTTTTTCCCTCTTAGGAGGAGATTTACTTTCTTGTAACTAATTATAGCTGATCCCTCATTGTAGGAGTTTTTGTTTAAGTTAATGTTGGTAATTTATTCCCTCTCAGGAGGAGATTTGATTTGTAACTCATTTTCATAGCTCCCACATAGCCCTCTTCAGAGTAGATCTTAGTTAAGTGTTGTTTTCTTTTTTCCCTTATCCCCTCTCGGAAGGTAGGATTTTTATTTGTAAGTTTTGTAATCATTCCCTCTTTTTCGAGGCACCCTCTGTTCTCCAGTTTATTGTATTTGTTTGACAAATAAACACCCAAGCTGAATGAGCTCTCTCCTAACTCTGCGTTCGAGTCCTTCCTCCAAGTATTTCATATATGGTCACTGTGACCTTTGACCACTGAAATCTGATCAGCTGATCCCAGCTGAGAGACAAGTGGTCCAAAATTGAAGGAAATCCCTCCAGTTGTTTTTGAGATCACATTCAAGAGGCCACAAGAGTGAACTTGAGTGTGTTGAGCGGAGTGCCTTGCGGTGGAGATTCAAACTCTCAGATAACAGAATTATCTTTAGCCTCCTCTAGGCATATTTAATCAATCAGACAGGGAGATGCAATGAGCTGCCGCTCAGTTTCACAACACAACCGGAACAGATACATAGGTAGTGACATCATGTCCATGACGCATCATGAACATTACCCTATGCAGGACACAATGAGTAAGGACGCACACACAAATCACATTTAACACCCCCACTCGACCTTTGCTTATTGTGATACACTCAGTGGTAGAAAATAAACAAAAATATTCTCCCTTTGGTCTTCAGTGCAAAAGTAAATAAAAACATATTGGCACATTATTCTTGCACTTTATGTGCCAAACAAATACTGTGCAAACTTATGGAGTTTTAGCTTTGTGGCTGGTTTTGTCATCAAGTCAGCAACCATGTTGTCAGTGGAACAATACTTTAAACAGATCCTCCCACTATTCACAGTTTCACGAATGAAATTATATTTTATATCAATGTTTACACCTTTGCCGGTTAACTGGGTTCCTGGCCAGTGCAATTGCTCCTTGGTTGTCATCGAACACCTTGGTTTGGGCATACTGATATTTATCAATTCCCTTGAGTAGTTGTTGTAAGTACATACACTCCTGTATAGCTGAGGCTAAGGCCATATATTCTGCCTCACAGGTAGATAGTGCTACTGTTGGTTGTTTTCTGCTCTTCCATGAAATGAGAGAGCTTTTCTGACTAATACTGGCACAGTAACCTGTGGTGCTACGTCGGTCTGTGACATCCGCTGCCCAGTCAGCATCACTATGGACCATTAGACCTAGTGCCTCCGTGTCATCCTTTTTGAAACACAATCCATGGTTTGTTGTACCCTTTAAATACCTGAACACGTGCTTCACAGTGTTCCAGTGCTCTTCACTTGGCTCTGAGAAATGCTGGGAAAGTTTGCTGACCACGAAACTTAAATCTGGTCGAGTGCATGTTGCCAGGTAGATCAAACTTCCCACTGCCTCTCTATACACCCTTGGATTCTCCAATTTCTTAGCACCATCAGTGTATTTAAGTTTAGACTCACATGGGGTCTCTCGAGGCTTACAATCTTGCATACCAAACTTTGATAGGATCTTGTTGGCATACCTCTCTTGTGTCATTGTGACTTGACCATCTGATTGTTTAAAATCTATTCCCAGAAAATTGTTCAGTTTCCCCAGGTCTTTCATTTTAAATCTCTCAGTGAACATCATTTTGACACTTTTCACAACTTCTTCAGTGTTTGCAGCGATAATCAGATCATCAAACCATATGATCAGAATCACTTTTTCATCTTGTTTTTCCCTTGTGTACAGACAGTTGTCAGCAGGATTTTGTTCGAAACCATTTTCAGTAAGATACAGTATGCATGTAACAGAGTATTCCAGTTCCTGCCTGACTGCTTAAGACCATACAGTGACTTCTGTAATTTGTTTTTCTCCTGATTTGGACTTTTTCTCATAGCCTTCAGGCTGTTCCAAATAGACCTCACAATCAATGGGTGCGTGTAGGTATGCAGTTTTCACATCCATTTGATGTAAAACTAAATCTTCCTGCACTGCCTTTTGCAACACAACTCGAACAGTGGTCATGTCAGCTGTAGGCGAGAAAGTTTCCTCATAGTCGATACCTTGTTTTTGGCTATAACCTTTTGCAACAAATCTGGCCTTATACTTGTCAGACCCATCAGTATCACTCTTGAGGGTATACACCCATCTACCCCCCACTGTCTTTTTGCCTGGTGGCAACTGGGTAATTTTGAATGTGTTATTCTCCTCAAGTGACTGAATTTCATCATTCATTGCATTTATCCATTGCTGTGACTTGGTAGACCTTATAGCATCTTGGTAGTTTTGTGGTATGTCACAGACAGCTCTATAACAGGAGTCCACACATGTTACCAGTTTGTCTACTGTATCCTCAGTCTCATAATCTTGCAAGCACACTGGCTTTCTCCTAGTTCTAGGTGGATTCTTCCTAGTTACATGCTCAGTGCTTGGCAGTTCAACTTCAACCTCAGAAACATCACCTTGAACACTTTGACTTGATGCATTTCCCATTTTGTCATCATCATTTTCCATAATGTCAAGTACCTTGGGGTACACCTCTCTGACATGACATTCGATGTGTGGCCCGTGTGTCTGCATTTCTTTGTCATTGTCTGTCTTGCTTGTGAATTTTACCAGCCTGTGCTTTTGAACCTTTTCAGTGTCTTTATAGTACACAAGATAAGATGGGCTATTCTTATCGTAACCAATAAAAAGACCCTGCACACTTCTTGAATCCATTTTCCCTTTCTCTTGTGGGTTGTAGGCAAAACACATAGATCCAAATTTTTGAAGTTTTGACATGCTTGGTTTCGTGCCTGTTAGCATTTCATATGGTGTTTTCTTTGTGCGTCTACTGTAACACCGGTTCCTTATGTAGGCTGCTGTCTGTACAGCATAATTCCATAGCTTGTCTGGTAACTTGCTGTCTAACAGCATACATCTGCCCATCTCATAGAGAGTTCTCCACCCCCTCTCGGCCGTGCCATTTTGGTGAGGCGAGTATGGTGCGGATGTCTCGTGCCTAATGCCATTTTTGGTTAACAGTGCTTTGAATTCCCTATTAATATACTCTTTTCCATTATCTGACCGTAGACATTTTATTTTCCCATAAGGTGCTGAGTCTGCTAAGAATCTCTCTGTGGAATGTGTAGCATCACTTTTGGATTTCAGGAAGTACACTGTTATAGCACCTGAGTAGTCGTCTGTAAAAGACATAGCATATTTGTGACCCTCTATGTTTGGGGTTCTCATAGGACCCGCTAAATCAGTGTGAACCAGTTGTAAAGGTTCTGTAGCCTTTCTGTCTGGCTCTCTGTTCCTTGTCTGTGTGAATTTTCCTTTTGTACAAATTTCACAAAGTTGTGCTGGCCTCGTTGCACTGCCTTTTATCTCCATGCCTCTTACCACATCCGGTAATTTTTGCACATCCTCATAATTGCAATGCCCAAGAATTTCATGCCAAGTCTGCATGTCGTGGCACACATTACATTTATCACCATTAACATTCTTTTCAACTGTTGGCAAGTAAAACAGGTTACCACTTTCATGAAAATCAAACCTGTGGTTACCTTTGGTAATCATGTGACTGTCCCCTTTCTTGAAAGTGACTGTAGCTCCACCATTTGTCCCTCTTGCCACTGAGAAGATGTCGTGTGGATAGGTTGGCATATACAGTGCGTCTTTCAGCCAGGCTCTGTGCTGACGTCCATCGGTGTCTAGTAGGTAGATCAGCGCCGTCCCTCTGCGTTGAGCCATCCCGCTGCACTTTTGTTCCATAATATTCTCAGCCCTTATCATGTAATCAGTAACAGTTTCACCTTCTGCCATTTGAATGGTGGTCAGGGATGTGTACAGGTTGAGAATTCTAGGCTTGCTCTTTCCAGAATAGTGCTCCCTCAAAATTTTGAGAGCTTTCCTTCCATCTTCAGCAGCTTCATGTCTAATCAAAGACAGGCTCTTATCATCGAGTGCATTCACTAATTGAGCATAGCAGTCTGCGTTCTTCCCTGGGTCTGCAACTAATGCAGCGTCATCCGTGGGCACTCGCAGTATGGTGTCTTTTAGCTTAAGAATGTGTAGACGGCTAAGGAATCTTGTCTCCCACAGATCATACTTATCTTCAGTTCCGTCGAATATAATCTGCTGGGGCGTTCCTGCTGTGGCCATTTTAACGTTCTCTTTCCAAAGTTCACTTTATCTCCAAACATTTGGGCTGCGCAGCTTGTAGAATGTCCGTGTCCTCATTGTCTTTAGTTTCCACGTGAGACTCTCGGCGCCGTCTTCACTCAAACCAAGCTAGTAGCTCCTCTTGGCTAACAGTTAATTTCTTCTGTTACCTTACTCGTTGCTCTAAGCCTGCGTTCCTGGGCCCATAACCTGTTGAGCGGAGTGCCTTGCGGTGGAGATTCAAACTCTCAGATAACAGAATTATCTTTAGCCTCCTCTAGGCATATTTAATCAATCAGACAGGGAGATGCAATGAGCTGCCGCTCAGTTTCACAACACAACCGGAACAGATACATAGGTAGTGCCATCATGTCCATGACGCACCATGAACATTACCCTCTGCAGGACACAATGAGTAAGGACGCACACACATATCACATTTAACAGAGTGTTTAAAGTTTAAAGGATAATATAGTATAGTATCATTATATTTTCTTTCCTTCTGCCATTAGTGCCTTTGACATGGAAACAGAACCTTGCACTTAGACCACCAAAATTATATACATTACTCTGTGAGTCCAAGTAAGCAGGTGTGCCAAAGAATTCCTGATAAAAACAACAATCTCCAGTGTCAGCCATGTAATTTAATCCTTTGATATAAATAACTGGAAACGCCCAGTGGCAGTCTTGTACTTTAGTCCTTTGATATAAATAACTATATATATCCTTTGATCTAGTTAATGTTGTAATATTTCCTTTGATCCTGGGGTTAGGGTTAGGCTTTAGGAGTGATGGCACAGTTTCTGAAACCTTCGACTGGGAAGACAGCAGCTTTCATTAACGAAGATAACAGCTGACCAAATCTACTTCCTTTACCAATGGAGCTCCAGAAGATAAGAGAGGACCTTATTAAAGCCATAGCTGAGACTAAGGCAATCAAACTTGATGCCCAGGCCAAACTGGCTGCAGAACACCAGAAACTCAAGGGCACTGAGGCCAGGTGTGCAGCTCTGGAGGCATTCCTGCACCACGAGAGAACCAAGGCTAATAGATGCTGGAGCAGGGCAGAGTCTCTGGAAGAAGCCAATATTGCTCTGAAGGAGGAGGTGGAACTTTTTAAAAGTGAGAGGAGCCAGCTTCAAGATGAGCTCAAACGCAAGGATGAGCTCATAATATATGCAGTAGAGACAAGGAAAGCTTGCAAAAGATCCCAGGTTGACCTCATGGCCAAGCTGGCGTCAAAAGAAGAGCAGCTCAAGAGCACTGAGGCCAGGTGTGCAGCTCTGGAGGCAAAACTTCACCAGGAGCATGCTCAGTCTAAAGCCTAGTTTATGCTTCTGCATCACGTCGACGCCGTAGCTACGCCCCGTAGCTACGCCGTAGACAAGCATGGTCCAAAACCTTTCCGGCACAAAATCTACACACCATATGGATAAACCTAGATCTTAAATTCATTCCCCCAGTTAACTTCAACACAGATTTCAAAATAAGGCACAGGAGAATTTTCACGAGCATTGTCCTACACGAAGTACACAAAGATACATTTTCAAGAGTATGTACTGTATGTGGAATAGAAGAGTAAAATCTAGAACATATGTTTTTGAACTGTACCGCGCTCAGAGCTTTTAGAAAAACATATATAAACTGCTGAATGAAAAATGCCATCTGATGGGAGTAGACGAACCACATTGGGACTGGACTTGGTTGTTTGGCCTCCCGAAGGGAGAAAAGGGACTTAAAAACACACCTATTTAAAAACAAACTCAAAGCACACTGGACAATGCTATTCAATTACCAAAAGGACTCATTCCTGACATCTGTTAACAAAGAAAACCTCTTGTACAGAGTGGACAATGATGACCGTTTAGTTTTTTTCTTTTAATTTTGCTCCTCTATCTTCTGTTTATTTTTCATATACCCTGTAAAAGTTAGTTATGGCTTTGTTTAGGAGCTCTTATTGAATATGAAAGGAGAGTTCCTCTCCATATTGTAAATATGTATTTTTTGACAATAAGAGATAAAAAAATTTAAAAAACACGCCCGATCTCATCAGATCTAGGAAGCCAAGCAGGGTCGTGCCTGGTTAGTACTTGGATGGGAGACCGTCTGGGAATACCAGGTGCTGTAAGCTGTTTAGACTTATCATTGCAACCGCTGTTGCTGCTGCTTCAGAGGAGACACATCTTGGAAAGAGCAGGAAAGACTGTTCATCAAAGAAAAAAAGGATATGGAACCCTCACATCATCACTGAAGGAAGAGAATGAGCATTCAAAAGACCATATGTAGTCAAAACACTACTTTATCCATGTCATTTTAACATGTCTGAGCGACACAGACATGATCCTACACTATGGATTAATAACTCAACACATGATCGTAAGTTTATTACTAATCATCCCAATAAAAGATGAACTATGAACTTGTTGTTTTTAAGTGTGAACTGACACAACACTGCAAACAGCAGCTACTGCACAACAGTCGGCACTGACAGACAGAAGTAGTAGAACTGAATCATCACACTCCTGTCACCAATCCTGCTCAAGACTGAGGTTAGGACCGCCCTTACTCATTTGCATATGACACAGAAATACAGAAATAAATACATGTGGGGGAAAAATGAAGACATTTATATATTTATTTCCACATTTATTTATTTATTTAAACATTTCTTTCTTTCTTTATACTTAAGTCATTTCTCGTCCTCCATAAAACCCAGAGCACCTACAGGTTGGGCTGCTTGTAGACCAGGTAGTGCTTGTTTACTTAGTGCTGAAAATAGAATTACAGTAGGGTACACATGTATGTGTAGGCTGTGGTGTAGCATTGAAGCAGAAGCATGAATCTGGCTTTAGGATCAGATGCTGCTTGATCAGAACTTGTCTGCTCATTGTGTTGGTCAACCACATTACAAACAAAAAGTGTTCATGGATAAAGTTGCATGGGTTCAGACCTTCTCTTTATTGTCTTGCAGTTGATTGTTCACATTAAATGGAACCGACATAGCTACATCAGGCTTGAGAAAGAAATACAAACCCTGCTCCGATCTTACCTGGCACAGTTGGCCACTCACGCCAACAAGCAGGTGTCAGTATCTGTCAAACATTACAGGAATGGCAGGAACCTCTCTTTCCATCCAGTTGGAAAAGTTTCAGACAACCTGGCACATCTGTATGAAGGACGAGAAATTACTTAAGTATAAATAAATAAATAAATGTGGAAATAAATAAATAAATGTCTTAATTTTATTTCTACGTTTATTTATTTCCACATTTATTTATTTCTGTATTTCTGTGTCATATGCAAATGAGTAAGGGCGGTCCTGACCTCAGTCTCATGCAGGATTGGTCACAGGAGTGTGACGATCCAGTTCTACTACTTCTGCCTTCAGTAGCTGCTGTTTGCAGTGTTGAGTCAGTTCACACTTAAAAACAAGTTCATAGTTCATCTTTTATTGGATGATTTAGTAACAAACTTACGATCATGTGTTGAGTTATTAATCCATAGTGTCGGATCATATCTGCGTGTCACTCAGACATGTTAAAATGATACGGATAAAGTAGTGTTTTGACTACATATTATCTTTTGAATGCTCACTCTCTTCCTTCAGTGATGATGTGAGGGTTCCATATCCTTTTTTTCTTTGATGAACAGTCTTTCCTGCTCTTGATGTGTCTCCTCTGAAGCAGCAGCAACTGCACCATCTGCTGGCGGCAAAGAGAATCATCACCCTAATCCACAGTTGTGTTGGTTTGTGACCATTGACACTCTGGGGTTCCTTCAACTGTTTTATTGTGCAGGGAAAATAAACTGAAAGTGTCATTTGTCCTAATATTGCAATTGCAATCATTGGAATTTTCAATCATTTCCTTCATTAATTATGTCAGGGTTACATAAACAGTTTTTTCCTTTATTTTCACATGTATTTATTTCTGTATTTCTGTGTCATATTGTGAGGACCCTTTCCAGTACGCCTGCCTGTCTCATTCTGCTCTCTTACAGTTGCTGGGAGGTCGCTGTTAGGCAGAGCCGGGAGGGAGTGCCTGCAGGTACCTGACCTTTTGGGCAGGGCCTGCAGAAGTTATAAAGGACCGCCCTCTGCATTCATAGCTCTCTCTCAGCTGGGCCTGCTGCAGCCACGTCCTTTGTTTGGTTTGTTGCACCTTTCAACACACACTCCTAACATGACTGATGACCTTCCTACTTACACACCCCATCCATTAGTTACTTTGCTTGCTTGTTTAAGTTAAATAAACACATTTTTTGCTTATTATATCTGTGTGTGGCCTCCCTTTTTGTTGCCGGCCTTGAGCCAGGCGGTAACAAATGGGTGCTCGTCCGGGATCACTTTGGTGCTGGGAATCCGGTAAATGTAAAGTTTTATTGAAGTGAGTGTTCACACAGATTTTGGGTTGCTCTGGTAGTCCTAGGGAATTTGTTGCTTGACTATTTGTGTTCCAGTAAGCATGTTGCTCCATAGATTTTGGCCTGTAATGTTAAAACTTGTTTTCCTGAACTCCCAGTAAAGGTTTGAGGGCTGGTAAGAAATTTGGAACCCTTTTTCCTGCTAGGCATAAGCAATGTGGGGCACTGGCTGTCTCCATTGATCTTTTTTTGTTTTAATTTGTTGTTTTTGTGCAGTACGTGGTTAGAGCAGTGCTCAGGGGCACTTCCAGGACTGTCCAGGTGATTTTCAGCGTGCTGGAAGTTAACCGGGTCGCTGGGCTTTGTGCTTAATCCATCCTGCCACAAACCTGCATGAAGTCTAGGGTTTAGTGAGTCAGCTAGTTCTGGTTAGGCAGTTAGCCAGAGGGAGGGGGTTCCATATTTTTAGCAGCCGTTAACCCTGTTGCGTGGTGATGGAAAACTTTCTCTGTTTGTAGTTGTGGCCTGTGTGTTGTATAGAGTATCAGTGCTGGAAAAAGCACCCCTAGGTGGTGAAACTGTAACAATGGCTTCGATTGAAGATTTTGTTCAGTCTCCATGTAAGGATTTGCTCAATTCTCATAAGAGAGATCAGCTCTTAAAAGTGGGTGACTATTACAGTGTTGAGGTTTCTAAGAAGCTAAATAAAAATGAGTTGGTGGCCACGTAAAGGCCCAATTGGTGGAGCTGAATATCTTCTTCTATGGAGGGTGCAAGTTCTCCAGGAGAAGTAGCTAGTTTGTTTGATGTAGCTTCTGCTCAGGTCAGTAGGCCAGGTAAAGTGTTGGCTCCAGTTTTGACTGTGCTTGGGGCTGGCTTGACATTTGAGCAAAAGAAAGAGCTCCTCCTGCTACAACTCCAACAGGAACAAAGGAATGTTTTTGAGGTAGAAAGGTTAAGACATGAGCTAGTGACACAAAAGCTACAGCTGGAGCGTTATAGTTTGGACCTTATAAGTGAAGACAAGCTTCAGGCTGAACCAAAGGTTGAAGAGTCAACCGCACGTATTCCTCCCACTCTGTCATTTGATGTTGCTGTCAGTTTACGGTTAGTTCCAAAGTTTAATGAACTGGACCCTGACATTTACTTTGTGTTGTTTGAGTGTTTAGTGGAAGCGTGTAATTGGTCTGATGCTGAGCGGAGACTACTGCTTCAATGTGTGCTCACCGGCAAGGCTCAGGAGGCTTTTTCTATCTTGAGTGCTAGGGATAGTGGTAGCTATCAGTTGGTTAAAGCAGCTGTGCTTTAGGCATACGAGTTGGTACCCGAAGCTTATCATCACAGTTCAGGACACTCAGGAAAGAGAAAAAGTCGCACACTGAATTTGCTCGTGATTTAGCAACTCATTTCAGCCACTGGTGTTGCTGCTGAGGTCTCTGAGGTAGAGACCTTGGAGGAATTGCAGGAACTGTTTTAGCTTAAGCAGTTTAAAAATACTCTGCCTGATTGGGTTGTAACTTATTTAAATGAACAGAAGGTAAGCACACATAAAACCCTCCTCTTCAGAGTTGGTGATTGAGTTTCCTGTGGTGTTGCAAGAACAGGCACAATCTACAGCTAATGATGAGATTGATCCTGGTTACGTGGCATTTTTGTCAGATGGTTATGTTTCACTGGTCGGGAGCGATAGGAAGGTACCTGTAAAAATACTGAGACATTCAGGGGAACTGGACTCATTTATGGAGGACTCTGTGTTGCCTTTCTCTTCGTAGACAGACACCAGTTTCAGTGTTGATGTTCGGGGAATGGGTTTGATTGTTTTTTCAGCTCCTCAGCATAAACTGACCTTATTTTCAGATCTGGTGCGAGATGAAGTGACCATGGGAGTGCACCCTTCTTTGCTAATGGGGGAGTACAGGTCATCCTAGGGAATGACCTGGCTGGCGATCGTGTGTGGCCTGTTGCTCCTGCAATGGTGGACACCAATATCCCGGGTAGAAGATTTTGAGTCTCCCAAATACCCTCTTGTAGTACTACCCACTTGTGCAGTGACACGTGCCATGAGCCATGCTGATTTTAGTTCAGATTTTGACAATTCAGATAAGAAAAGAGAGTCTGTGTTCACTGTATCTGCTTTTCCTTTGCCTGTATCTTGCAGTGATTTTGTAAAAGAGCAAAAAGAGGATCCCTCACTTTAGCCACTGTACAGCCAAGTTCTACCAGATGGTGAGGTGGAGAGTTCAGCCCGTGGCTACTTTTTCAAATATGGCCTGTTGGTGGGAAAATGGGTTCCCCAGGGGGACTGTTTTTTGGGGGGATGAGATTGTGCAACTCGTCCTGCTCTCTTCATTACGTCTAACTGTTCTTCAGACTGCTCATGATGGTGTTGCAGGTCATTTGGGTGTGAGGAAAACCTATGACCTATGAGTTATGCAGCATTTTTACTGGCCACGTTTGAAAAGCGACATTTTGGCCTTTATTAAAACTTGCCACACATATAAGTTGACTGGAAAACCAAATCAGGCGATTAAACCTGCCTCTCTGCATCCCATTCCAGTTGCTGAAACCCCTTTTGAGCATCTATTGTTGATTATGTTGGTCCTTTGCCACGTTCCAAAGCTGGTAGTAACTTTTTGCTTACAGTCATGTGTCACGCTACATGTTATCCTGCTGCCTATCCCCTTAGGAACATCACGACCAGGTTGTTGTGAAAGCACTGACACAGTTCATGTCTATTTTTGGAATCCCAAAGGTTGTCCAGTCTGAAGAGGGGTCTAATTTCTCGTCGAAGTTGTTTGAAGAGGTGTTAAAACCAGAAAGCTCTCGAGAGGTTCCATCAAACCTTGAAGAGTTAGACCGTGACTGGAAGGAGGGATTACCCTGGCTGATGTTAGCTGCCAGGGAGGTGTCCCAAGAGAGCCTGGGTTTCAGTCCCAATGAATAAAAAGTCTCTATGATCGACAGGCAGAACGCTGTGAATACTGTCCCGGTCAAGTTCTGGCCCTTTGCCTTTGGTTGGATCCCCTTTCCAGGCCAACTTCTCTGGCCCTTATACTGTGACCTGTAAAGTGTCAGATTTGAATTATTTGATCTCAACCCCTGACCAGAGGAAGTCAGTGCAGTTATGTCATTAACCCATTGAAACCCTATTTTGCTCGCTCTGCTGTGCTAGTTCCTGAGTTGTTGATTTCCTCTGTTGCTGCAGTGGCATCAATTGTTGATTCACAACCACCTTTTGATCAAGCGGTAACAAATTAAATTATTATTAAATTCACTTGTGTGCTTCCTCCCTGCAGTGTCTCTTCCTGTCCAGTCTGGTTTTCCTCTCTCTTAAACTGCTTCGGTAACAAGGTTGCTGAGGAAGGTGGCTTCAACGGTAAAGGAAGTAGTACACCTGCAGGTTGTAAGGATTTTTACATGAGTTATATGGATATGGGTTGAAAGGTTGTTTACATGTTGACATTACAGTTTTTCTGAATTGCTAAAACACTAATTCCTGTTGTGTGAATCAATTGCTCAGTTGTCTGAACTCATTCACTGAAATGAGCATCATTTTGACAGAACCATAAACTATCTTCACCTAGTAAAACACTATTTGCAGATCTCAGTCCTTCCTTTTGCAAAACTCTAAACACATTCTCATGCAATAAATCACTGTTATGCACTTGTGATGAATAATGGTAAAAACCAGTGGCAAAATATCAACACAAATGAAACACGTGTCATCCATTGAACACAAGGATTCAAAATTGGTCACACTTGTTTCTCTTCATGTCATGACAACATGACAACCAATATAAGTCAGTTCAGAGTTCAAGCAGGTTGGTCCTGCAAGCTCATGACAACAATAGATCAGAGACACAGAGGACAAGTGCCTGTAAGAGGAGGTAGAGGCGGAGGACAAGAAGGAGGAAGAGGAGGGAGAGAAAGACGAAGAGTGGCAATTTCTGATGGTGGTACGGTAATATAACACTGTGCGCTGGTATAAGCAACCAGGGTGTTCTTCACCATCATGCCACTGTGGGGCCATATACTGTAACACCCAGCACCTTCTCATCTTTCTTGGTGGTCTTAGAGATGTGTTGTCTGCAATGAACAGCAGGAACATGAGACGATGGAGCGGCCTATTTATGTTATAATTTGGGACAATGTTAGTTTTCACCGCGCTGTCCAAGTCAGAGAATGGTTCAATATGAATCAGAATATCAGTACAGTAACCTATACTTACCACCGTACTCTCCCTTCCTCAATACAATAGAGGAGGTTTCCTCCACTTGGAGATGGAAGGTGTACGAGTGACAGCCCTACACCAGGCTCAAAGTAATCTTCTTGAGTCCATGGAACTAGCCTGTGATGACATTGGTGAGATGTGTCGGGGCTGGGTACAGCACACTAGGGTTTTTTCCCCTCTTGCCTGGCAAGGGCAAATATAGTGTGTGATGTTGAAGAAGTGCTGTGGTCTGACCCAGCCCAAAGGCAGGATGACCCTCAATGAAGCTCAATGATCAACTGTGTAAAGTACTTATTGTGACCAATAAACATTTCTCAATGAGCAGCATGCCTTGACCACTGTGTTTTCAATTTTTTGGTGTAGCTCAGCAGTTTTTCTATTTTGACCGATTCGTGCAAGATCTGACAACATTGCTCGGTTTTGAGCACATGTAAAACTATTTTGAGGAGATGGTATGGTTTTGCAAAAAGAATCAGAGGTTTTGTGAATGTAGTTTTAGAAAAGAGTTGTGTGTTTAGAATTCTGAGAAAAGGACCGGAGAATTCATAAAACATGTTTTAACAATTGTGAAAAACTGTATTACTAAGTCTATTCTGCTGTTTTAATTCACCCTTCACCACTTGTTTTCTGGAGAATACTTTCGCCTCTGGGTTTCTGACTCTCCATACATCACACAATCTTTTCTCACTTTTTATCTTTTCTAATGCTCCTCTCGGTGAGTCATTTTTATATATCATTTTTCCGGAAACATCCAATTTCCCACACCATACATTGAAGTCACCCACTATTATACTGTTGCTTTCACACATTTCTCCCATTTGTTCAAACATCACCTTTCTCTCCTTCTCTGTATTTGCTGCATGCACATTTATACGTTTTATTTCTTCATTCATATATTTAAATTTGATCCCTATCAACCTCCCTTCACCATCATTCTCACACATCTTCACTTTCTCTATCACTCCTTCTTTTTATTAATATTGCTACTCACCTTGCTTTCCCATCACCATTGTTAGTGTATACTTCTCCTGACCATTCTTTCTTTACTTCATTCACACATCTTTCATTGCAGTGTGTCTCTTGAATACACATTATGTTGTACTCACTCAGACCATATATGTGTTGTCTTTTCCATTTGTTGTTGAGCCCTCTTGCATTTAGTGTTAGGATTGTTATCATTAGTAGTGATATGTTCATTTATTTTTATTTTTGCTTTTCTTATTTTGCCTCTTGTTGCCTCTGAGGATTCTGTTTTTTCCTTAATTGCATGATTTCAGTCATTAAGTCCATGTCTGAGTCGTTTGTTTTCTTATTCTCCGCTTTATCTTCTTCCATTTGGGTTTGTGCTCTCCTTCCTCCGCTCACTCCGTCTTTCGTCGCTGTAGCCGCTATCTCCTTCACCGCTGCTGCTTTCGTCACCTCTGCTAACTCCGTTGCCGCTGTTGTCACCGCCGTTGTCACCGTCCCCGCTGCCTTCTCCATCTCTGCTGCTGTCTCCGTCGCGCTCTTCCTCCTCCGTGTCTCCTCCCATTCCCTCGAGCTCCATGGTTTCTTCTTCCCCAACCTTTAGTCCGTTTTTTCCTTTTGTTCTGTCCATTTTGCTTTCGCCTTCTCTCGCGTAGTGCCCCTGAACTCCGCATCTGTGGCACTGGAATTCAGGGCACTCTCTGAGGATGTGTCCTGGCTGCATGCACATCCTGCAGACCTTCATCTGTTTGTCGTGAATGAGTCTGAAGTATTCTGTTCCGAGGGCTGTGTTGAATTTTGTGGAGTATGGTAGGGACTGGATCTGATCGTTAAATCTTACTTTTAATTCAATTCAATTCAATTTTATTTATATAGCGCCAAATCATAATTTACATTATCTCAAGGCACTTTACATTTAAAGGTCAAGACCTTAAAACAATATTAACATGGAGAAACCCAACAGTTCCCACAATGAGCAAGCACAGGCGACTGTGGAGAGGAAAAACTCCCTCATTAACAGGGAGAAACCTCTGGCAGAACCAGGCTCAATGTGGGCGGTCATCTGCCTCGACCGGTTGGGGTGAGGAAAGAAAAGTAAGGGGGGAGGAAAGGAGAGATGGGTGGAGAGCGGGGGAGAGAAGAGAGAGATGAGGTGGAGAGAGAGAGACCGGTAACAATTTGGCACCATCAAAATCAAGGCTAACCATAACAATAACAATGTATAGATCTACAACATGACTAGATATATTAATGAATTGCTGAGTTCTTGTAATAAATGAAGACAATGGTGATGGTAGTCGTTGTTGTCCTGTAGTCCCGGTGCCGGAGTTATCTGAAACGAGATAGAGAGAAGAGCCAGAGGGACTATGGGAGGACAAAGTGACACTTTGACATGATATGTTAAAACTAATAAATAAATAAATAAAGAGGTGTGGGGGGGCAGAGAGACAGAGACAGAGGGAAGTGAAGAAGTGCTCAGTGCATGATGGGAGTTCCCCCAGCAGTCTAAACCTATAGCAGCACAACTAAGGGATGGTTCAGGACTCACCTGATCCAGCCCTAACTATAGGCTTTGTCAAAGAGGAAGGTTTTTAGTTTTACTTTAAATGCCTCCCGAACCCAGAGTGGGAGCTGGTTCCATAGGAGAGGAGCCTGATAGCTAAATGTTCTACCTCCTGCTCTACTCTTACAGACTCTTGGAACCACTAGAGAGCCTGTGTTTTGGGAACGAAGTGATCTACTTGGATAATAAGGTGTTATCAGCTCTTTGATATATGAGGGGGCGTGATTGTTGAGGGCTTTAAATGTGAGGAGCAGGATCTTGAATTCTATTCTAAATTTTACAGGGAGCCAATGTAAGGAAGCTAAGACAGGAGTGATATGATCTCTCCTTCTAGTTCCTGTCAGCACTCGTGCTGCAGCATTTTGGACCAACTGGAGACTTTTAACAGTCTTCATGGAGCATCCTGCTAATAGAGAGTTGCAGTAATCTAATCTAGAGGTTACAAACGCGTGGACTAGTTTTTCAGTATCCTGCTTAGACAGGATGTTTCAAATTTTGTTAATATTGCGCAGATGGAAGAAAGCCGTCCTAGACACTAGTTTAATATGGGGGTCAAATTACATGTCTTGGTCAAACAACACTCCAAGGTTCCTCACAGTGGAGCTGGAAGCCAGACTGACACCATCCAAAGTGACTATCTGGTCAGACAGTGTTTCTCTGAGATGTTTAGGGCCAATTACAACAACCTCAGTTTTGTCTGAGTTTAAAAGTAGAAAATTTTGGGTCATCCACGCCTTGATATCTTTGAGACATTCCTGAAGTTGAACTAGGCGATTAGATTCATCATGCTTCATGGAAATATACAATTGGGTGTCGTCTGCATAGCAGTGGAATTGTATGTGGTGCTGTCTGATAATGTTGCCTAAGGGGAGCATATATAGGGTGAAGAGTATTGGTCCAAGGACAGAACCTTGTGGAACTCCATGATTAACTTGCATGTGCATGGAGGAGTCATTGTTAACATTTACAAATTGGAATCTATCTGATAAATATGATTTAAACCAGTGTAGTGCTGTTCCTTTAATTCCTATATGTTGTTCTAATCTCTGTAGCAGAATCTTATGATCTATTGTGTCGAAGGCTGCACTAAGGTCCAACAAGACGAGGACAGAGACAAGTCCATCATCTGATGCCATAAGAAGGTCATTAGTGACTTTCAATAGTGCTGTTTCTGTGCTGTGATAGGTTCTAAATCCTGACTGAAATTTTTCCAATAAACCGTTACTATCTAAGTAATCACACAGCTGGTTAGCAACGGCTTTTTCTAGGATTTTGGAAATGAAGGGCAGGTTGGATATGGGTCTATAGTTAGCTAAAACCTCTGGATCAAGCGTAGGCTTTTTAAGCAGAGGTTTAATAACGGCTACCTTAAAAGCCTGTGGTACGTAGCCGATTAGCAAAGACATATTAATCTGATTTAAAATGGAACTGTCAATTAGGGGGAGGACTTCTTTAAAAAGTCTAGTTGGAACAGAGTCCAGCTGACAAGTAGTTGGTTTAGATGATGAAACTAACGAGGTCAGTTCAGGAAGATCAATAGAGTAAAATTTGTTTAGACATAAATCTGGTGCTATGGTTTCAGGACCAGACAATGTATCAGTGTTATTCACTGGGAGGAGGTGGTGGATTTTATCCCTGGTGGTTGTAATTTTATTAGTGAAGAAGCTCATGAAGTCATTGCTTCTCAGATCTAGAGGAATAGATGGGTCAGTAGAGGTGTGACTTTCTGTCAGCCTGGCTACAGTGCTGAAGAGGAACCTGGGGTTGTTCCTATTTTCTTCTATTAGTAATGAATAATACGAGGTTTGGGCATTTCTAAGTGCTTTTTTGTCATTTATAAGGCTATTCTTCCAGGCTAGGTGGAAGTCTTGGCGATTGGTGGAGCGCCACTTCCTTTCTAGCTTCCGCGATGTCTGTTTTAGAACGCACGTTTGGGAATTATACCATGGAGCTAATCTCCTCTGACTTACTCTCTTCTTTTTTAATGGGGCGACAGCTTCAAGTGCTGTTTTTAGTGAGGCTGCAGTACTATTAACAAAGTTATCAACTAGTGTGGGAGTAAGGTTTTGATAATCTTCTTGTATTGTACTGACACATGGCTGAGAGGGAAGTGAGGAGGGGAGCAGTTCTTTAAATTTGTGAACAGTTTTGTCAGATAAACATCGACTGTAATAGACTTTCCGTCCAGAATTGACGTAATTAACAATTCTGAATTCAAATGTAAGTAAAAAATGGTCAGACAGAAGAGGGCTCTGTTGGAATATTGTTACATTTTCTATGTCAATGCCATATGTCAGGACAAGATCAAGTGTGATTCAGGCAGTGGGTCGGTTGATTCACATGTTGAGTGAAACCAATCGAGTCTATTATTGATTTAAATGCTGAACTAAAGCTGTCATTGGCAACATCTACATGAATATTGAAATCACCGGCTATAATGATTTGATCTGTTTTAAGGACTAGTTCTGATAAAAATTCAGAGAATTCAGATAGGAATTCAGAGTGGGGGCGGGTGGACGATAAATGATGACTATATTAATTGGTTTATGTGACGTCAGGCTTGGGTGGACGAGGCTGGTTCTAAGATTTTCGAAAGAGTTATAACTCTCTTTTGGTCGGGGGTTGATAGATAGATCAGATTTAAAGATTGCTGCAACCCCTCCACCTCTGCCTGTGTTCCGAGGAATGTGAGTATTAGAGTGGGTTGGGGGCGTCGCTTCATTTAAACCTACATATTCTCCGTCTTGTAGCCAAGTTTCGGTTAAGCATAATAAATCTATTTGATGATCAGTAATGAGATCATTTATGAGTAAAGATTTTGAATTTAGTGACCTGATATTTAATAAAGCGCATTTTATAGTTATGTTTTTAGCTGATGGTTTGGCTGTGTTAATTTTGACTAAGTTTGAGTGTATCACCCCTCTCCTGTGTACTTTTGATTTAAAGAAATTAGGTGGTCAGGTGGCAGACACAGTTTCTATAGGACATTGTGATGGTGACTGTTTGAATAGAGGCGCAGAGAAGCGTGTAAGACTGCGACTCTGCCTCCTGGTCTCAACTCTGGATTGTCACAGTGTGGACTTTCTAACAAACGTCGTCATGTTTCTAGATATGACAGCTGCTCCATCCCAAGTGAGATGAATACAGTCTCTCCTAATCAGACCAGGTTTCCCCCAAAAAGTTTTCCAATTGTTAACGAAGCCCACGTTGTTATCTGGACACCACCTCAACAGCCAGCGGTGAAAGGATGACGTGCGGCTAAACGTGTCATCACTGGAAACATTAGGCAGGGGTCCAGAGAAAATTACGGAGTCCGACATTGTTTTTGCATATGTACACACCGAATCAATATTGATTTTTGTGATCTCCGACTGACGTAGTCGGAGGTCATTACTGCCGACGTGAATAATAATCTTACTGTACTTATGCTTACCCTTAGCCAGCAGTTTTAAATAGGACTCTACGTCGCCCGCTCTGGCCCCGGGAATACATTTAACTGTGGTCGCTGGTGTCGCTAACTTCACGTTCCTTAGAATAGAGTCGCCAATAACCAGAGTTTGTTTCTCAGCGGGTGTGTCGCTGAGTGGGGAAAATTTATTTGACACGTGAACGGGTTGGTGGTGAACCTGGGGCTTCGGTTTAGGGCTACGCTTCTTGTTTCGCACAGTCACCCAACCCACCTGTCCTCCCGGCTGCTCGGGAACTGCTGGGGGGGCTGGGGAAGCTACAGCTATGTGGCTCGCACTGGCTACTGGGGACTGTCTAACTACATCGCTACACGATCTACTCTCCATGGTGCAGAGCCGCGACTCTAAAAGGCTCATCCTCGCCTCCATCCTGGCAAATAAGCTACATTTAACACATGTATCGTTATCGCTAAAGGAGGCAGAAGAGTGACTGAACATCAAACACACTGAGCAGGAGAGAGCAGGGGAGTGAGAGGGAGAAGCCATCGTTAGCTGCTAATGCTAAATTGCTTTAGCTAACGGGTAGTGTGTAGCTCACAGTGGTTTTATCAACGAGTCGCTGAGACAAGGGGGTGTACGAGCGACAAGTCAAGATAGCACAACTATGAAAGCAACTCAGAATTAGCGTAAATGATTAGGATGTGAAAGGGTACAGTGAGAGACGAAGAGGAGAAGAGACCGATACAACACACAGTAGCTAACACCGGAAGTGACACAAACTTTTAGGAATCTTGTCCCGTCTGCCACTTGTGTTCCCGGCCACACTGTCTCCTGATCGCTGTTACTGCTGTCAGTCCCCATCCACTCAGCTTTTCCAATATTTCATTGTCCTCTGTGTAGTACGGCAGGTTCAGGAAGGAGACCACCAGCTCGTCATTGCAGAGTTCTCTGGCGTGGACTCTTGTCTCCCCGATCCGGAATCCCTCCATCAGCCTCTCTTTCCCTTTCGGATGGCTCATGGTCATCTCGTGTTTACTGGGGTCTTTGATCCACACTTTCTCTGCAGCTGGTCTCCTTATCTCTTTCCCTCTCATACATTTATAAAACACTCTGGTTTTCACATTTGCCAGTCTCACCTTGCATTCTCCTTCTCCCACATACATCTCTATTTTTTCTTCCCCCCTCACCTCGCTCTCTCTCTCAATCATTTCCATCCATTCTTTAGGCATTGCTGTCTTTTATTTTCTCTATTACTCCTTTTGCTGTGCCCAGCCATATTTCCTCCCCATTCCCTCTAACTTCATCCACAATAACCTGTGCTCCCATGAAACCTGGTATGTACTCATACACCATATCCCTTACCTTTCTTATCCCTGCCCTCCATATCACCCTGTTGAAAATAGTTTCTCCCTGTGCCATAATCTTTGGATTTAAAAACACTGGTTGCTCCCATACCTGTCTCACATTCTTGCATTCATACTTCACTCCTCTCAAAAACTCTCCCCATGCTCCAAGCATCTCTTTGTATATTTCAGTCACCCCATCCATCATTCCTTTTTTTAGTTCCATGAGCAATCCACTCTCTCCACATCCTCCACATTTATTTATTGCATCTCCCAAAAACACCTTCCACACTTGATCCCTGTTATCTTTTAAGTATCTCGCCATCATTTTTACCCTTAGTGCTTTCTTTTTTCCCTCTAAATTAACTAGTTTCAGTCCCCCGTCCTCATACTCATTTTCTAGTACTTTCCTTGCTATTCTAACTCCCTTCCCACAAAAAATTGTTTACTATCCCTTCCACCTCTTTCATCACTTTCTCAGGCACATCCATCACATTCATCACATATACCAGCCTACTCATTATGAGCGAATTTACCACTATCACCTTCCCTTTTAGCTTTAATCTTCTTTTCTTCCAAAATCCTAATGTCTTCCTGATACTGTTCACTATCCCTTCGTATTGCCTGTCTCTCCCTTCCTTTCCTTTAATTCCTATATTAACTCCTAGCACCTTGAAATAATCTTTGTTTTCCTTCAATCCTGTCTCTTCCATCCCTTCTCTTGTTTCTCCAAAATACATTATTTCAGATTTTTCTA
The DNA here is from genome assembly GCF_024713975.1 of Paralichthys olivaceus. Taxonomy (NCBI): domain Eukaryota; kingdom Metazoa; phylum Chordata; class Actinopteri; order Pleuronectiformes; family Paralichthyidae; genus Paralichthys; species Paralichthys olivaceus. The sequence goes on along the minus strand of NC_091097.1, from coordinate 22,252,803 downwards.
TGTTTACTCGTGCTCTTGATGCCCTGCCATACAGTCCTACGCTTTGTAATACCTCTACCACGCTTTCCTTATCTCTCACTGTCACTGTCGTATCGTCTGCATACTGGTATAGTGTGCTCTCCTTTCCACCCGGTAGCTTTATGCCTTTTATCCTCCTGTTTTGTAGGATGAGCACCGCCAACGGCTCTGCCGACAGTGAGTATAGCAAAGCTGATAGCGGACATCCCTGCCTGACTGAACTTTCCAATCTGAATTCATTTGTTATTTTCCCATTGACTTTGATCCTACTGGCTGCTCCCTCCTACAATCTCCCAACCCATCCTATCATCCTGCCTCCGAATCCCACCTTCTCTAATACTTTGTATAAATAACCGTGATCTACTCTATCAAATGCTTTGTTAAGATCTAAACTGACTGCTACCCCTACATTGTTCTCCTTCATGTATGTTATTGTGTCCCTAATACTACTTACTGTGTCCGCTATGTCTCTTCCTGGTATGCTATATGCTTGTGTTCTTCCCACCACTGTCCCTATCACTTCCTTAATCCTGTTTGCTAACACCTTTGCTAATATTTTGTAGTCTCCATTTAACACTGTCAGTGGTCTGTAGTTTTCTAGTTTGTCCCTGCTCCCTTTTTTGTAAATTATGCTAACTAATCCCGTTATAATACTGTGCGGCATCTCTCCCTTCTCCTCTATATTTCTGAATAGTTTCTCTAACACTGGCGCTAGTTCTCCTTTGAATTCTATATAGAATTCTCCTATTATCCCATCTATCCCTGGACTTTTATTTCTCCCTAACCCATTTATTGCTATCTTTATCTCATCCTTACTGATCTCTCCTTCACACATCTCCCTATCCTCATCACTCAATTTAGCATCCATCTGGTTTATCACTTGCTTGCTGCTCTCAGCATCTACCTCCTCTTTCCTATATAACTCTCTATAAAAATCTTCTATTCTTTCCACTATCCCCACAAAGTCGGTTATTTTTTCACCTCTCTTTCCCTCCACTTGCTCAAAATAATTTTTCTCCTGTCTCACCTTCTCTAGCCCTAAGAAATACCCTGTACTTTTTTCTCCCTCTATAGCATATTTAGCTCTACTTCTTATTATTGCTCCTTTACATTTCCTTTTTTCTATTTCTTTTAGTTCGTCTTTCTTCCTTATGTATCCCTCAATGTCATAATTACCCCCTTCCCCTGCTTTCTTCTCTTCTTCCTCTACCTCCTCTTTTAACCTTTTCTCTCTCTCTCTCTCTTTCTTTCCCCGGTTCCTGCTGGGTTTTTTGCTCATGTTCCTTATCCCCTCTTTCAACCTTTCCCACCACCTCCCTGTGTCTTCTTCATACATACTGTCATTCATCTCCCACATTATATATTCTCTCACTTCTTTTTTATATTTTTCATCTTTAAGCAACTGACCATTCATGCACCACACTCCCCCTCCTCTTCTCTTTGCCCCCCCCCCTATTGTAAATTTTAACTCCTTATGATCACTATATGTTGTGGTTCTATATTCTATTCCTTTTATCCTTTCTGCTATGCTTTTTGTGCTTAATACTAAATCTATCCTACTCTGTTTTAATTCCCCTTTTACCAGTTGTGTTCTTGAGAACGCTCTCCTCTCTGGATTTCTTTCTCTCCATACGTCACTCAGTCCTTTCATACTTTTTAATTTTTTTAATACCTCTCTTGTTGTGTCATTTTTAAAGTGCATGTTTGTTGACACGTCCAGTTTCTCACACCACACATTGAAGTCCCCCACAATCATGCAGTTGTCATCACACATTGTTCCCATCTTTTCAATCATCACCTTTCTTTCTTTCTCCTCATTCGGCATATACACATTTACCAGCTTCATTTCCTCATTCGTATATTCAAATTTTATCCCTATCATCCTCCCATCTCCCTCATCTTCACACCTTCTCACATTCCCTATCACTCCTTTTTTTGTTAATATTGCTACACCCCTCGCATTCCCATCTCCATTATTTGCAAATACTTCTCCCCTCCATTCATCCTCCACCTCTTTCATACATCTCTCATTCCAGTGTGTTTCCTGTAAGCATATTATGTCATAATTACTCTTCCCATATATCTGATGTCTTTTGTTTTTGTTCTTTAGCCCCCTTGCATTTATTGAAATTATTGTTAACATTATTATTATTGTTATCTTCATTTAGTTTTTTCCTTAGTTTTACTTTTCTTATTATTCCTCATATGCCTCTGAGTATTCTGTCTTTTTCTTAGTTGTTTCATTTGTTCCTCTATATCCATGTCTGTTTCAGATCCTACCGTCTGTGGTGTGGTAGTCTCCTCTTCAGTCTCTGTGGGATTAAATTTTACTTTCAGGAACCTTGTCCCATCAGCTACATTTGTCCCTGGCCAAATCCTTCTTTTAATGGGAGATACTGCTGATACTCCCCAGAGGTGTAGTTCTGCCAGTATCTCCCTGTCCTCAATATAGAATGGCAGATTCATGAATGACACTATTAGCTCGTCATTTACTAGCTCTCTGACGTGCACCCGAGTCTCCCCAATCTTAAAGCCTTCCGTGAGCCTGTCCTTTCCCTTCGGATGGCTCATCGTCATTTCATATTTTTTTTCGGTTATCTGTCGGCACGCCAGTAGCCCTCCACATAGCTTGCGTACGCAACGCATCAGCTCCATAGCTGTGTCCTCGCCCTCCATCTCTACCATCACTGTCTGCTCCCTGTAGTTCCTCTCATTTATTTTGCAGCACTTACCCTGCGTCAGCTCCGTCTCTCCACCGCTGTCACCTCCGTGGGTGTCAGCGGTTAAACTCCGCCGCTCCATGCTTGTCTCTGCCATTGTCTTGGGAGCACTTCCTAGCAGGCTACGATTCCCCCACATAGTGCGTCACTGCCGCGGGGGACACACACATACACACAACAAGACAATCACAACTCTAATGTCCGGTTGGATTTACATATATGAGGTAGAGAAATAGGGAGATGTAGAGAGAGTACAAGAAAAGCTGGAAAACAGAGAGAGAAAAAAAAAAGAAAGAAAAAAAAATAGTTCCTCCGCAGCCACCCGAGGTGGCTTGCTTCTGGGTCGCTGGTTGATGTCGTCACCCTGTACATTTTTCCCCCTCTACTACATCTCTTGCCTTACTTCTAATTATTGCTCCCTTGCACTTTCCCTGTTCTATCTCTTTCAGTTCATCTTTCTTCTTTACATATTCCCCCAAATCATACTTGCCACCCTCCTCAGCTTTCTTTTCCTCTTCTCTCAACTCTTCTTTTAACTTTTTTTCCTTCTCTCTCTGTGTTTTCCCCCTCTTCCTACTGTGTTTTATGCTCATGGTCCGTACTCCCTCTTTTACCCCTTCCCACCACCTCCCTATATCTTCCTCCTACATCCTGTCATCCTTCTCCCACCTTATGTATTCTCTCACTTCTTTTTTATATTTTTCATCTCTCAGCAACTCCCCATTCATGCACCACAGTCCCCCTCCTCTTCTCTCTGTTTCCCTTCCTATTGTAAATTTTAGCACCTTGTGATCACTAATAGTTGTGATTTTGTAATCTATACCACTTATCCTTTCTGCTATGCCCTTTGTGCTCAATACTAAATCTATCCTACTCTGTTTTAATTTTCCCTTCACCACTTGCATTCGTGAGTACTCTCTCCCCTCAGGATTTCTTTCTCTCCATACATCACTCAGTCCTTTCACACTTTTAATCTTTTCTAACATTCCTCTCGATGTATCATTCTTAAAACACATGTTCTCCGCCACATCCAATTTCCCACACCACACATTAAAGTCTCCTACTATCATACAGTTGCCATCACACATTGTTCCCATTTTTTCAAACATCCTCTTTCTCTCTTTCTCCTTATTTGGTGCATGCACATTTATCAGTTTTATGTTTTCATTCCTATATTTAAATTTTATCCCTATCATCCTGCCATCTTCCCCATCGTCACACTTGCTCACATCCTCTATCACTCCTCTTTTTATTAAAATCGCTACCCCCCCTGCTTCCCCATAACCATTGCTTGCATACACATCTCCCAGCCATTCCTTCTCCACTTCTCTCATACTCCTTTCATCCCAGTGTGTCTCCTGGATACATATTATGTCACTTTTCCCCAATCCATACATCTGTTCTCTCTTACTTTTATTTCTTAGCCCTCTTGCATTAATTGATATTATTTCAATCATTATTATTATTAGGATGCTTAGTTTCATTTTTTGTTCTTATTTTTGCTTTTCTTATTCATCCTATTGTGCCTCTCTGTATTCTGTCGCTTCCTAATTTGCGTTATTTTCTCAGACAGTTCCATATCAGTTTCGGAATCTACCGTCTGTGACGCGTGTGACTCCTCACCGGCCTCTGTGGGAGTCGCTCCGTCCGTCACTTTCCTCCTCTCCCCCGTCTTGTCTTTTCCTCGCCTTTTCTCCTCCTTCTCCTCCGTCTCCATGCCTGCCTTGTCCGCTCCGTCTTCCTTTCCTTCCGTTTTGTCCTTCTCCTCTGCCGTCGCCGCCCGCATCTTCTCTCCTCCTGCCTGCGTCCACCTCTGCATCCTTTCCTTGCCTTTTCTCCTCGGTCTCCAGTTCTGCCTTGTCCGCTCCGTCTCTCCTTCCTTTCCTCGTCACCTTCCTCTCCGCCGGCTCCCTCTCTCCTCTCTCCTTGTCGGCGTCCACCTTCACCGCCTCCTCCGTCGCTCCATTCTTTTCCTCTCTCCCGTCGTCCTTCTGCACCTCTCCTGCTCCGCTCATGCTCACCGGTCCCTCCTCAACTCCCTCGTCCACACTCTCCATGTCCTCCGTGTCTCTGTCCTCGCTGTTTTCACTCTCGCTCCCATCTCCGCTCTCATCCACCTCACTTTTTTCTCCTTCCGCCTCACTTTCCTTGCAGCTGCAGTTCTGATTTAGGTTTTTACACATCTCACATCTTTTCTTCCCTTGGCTGCACTCCCTAGCAAAGTGTCCCTGAATTCCACATCTATGGCACTGGAACTCAGGGCACTCCCTCATTATGTGCCCGGGTTGGATGCACATCCTGCACACCCTGACCTGTTTGTCATGAATGACTCTAAAATATTCGCTTCCCAGTGCTGTTTCAAATTTGGTTGAGTATGGCAATGACTGTACTTGGTTATTGAATCTCACTTTCATGAACCTAGTTCCGTCTGCCACATTGGTTCCCGGCCACATCCTCCTCTTTATTGGTGATGCAGCCGTGACTCCCCACCCCTTCAATTTTTCCAGGATTTTTTCATCTCCTATATAAAAGGGGAGATTTAGAAATGATACTACCAGCTCATCGTTTGTGAGTTCCCTGGCGTGTATCCTGGTGTCCCCCATCTTAAATCCCTCCATGAGCCTGTCTTTCCCTCTCGGATGGCTCATGGACATCTCATACTTATTCCTACCAATAAATCTGCATGCCACCAGCCCTCCACATAGCTCACGCACGCATCTCATGAGCTCCATTGCGCTTATCTCATTATCTCCCTCCATTTCCACACTCACGGTCAACTTCCTCACCTCTCTCTCTGTGCTTTCGCCGCTCTGGCTCAGCACAACAGCGGGGGTAGCCGCGCTACTCATCCGCTCCGTGTTCTCCTCCACCGCTCCCTCCATGGGACCGACACAGAAGCCCCCGTACAGCGCGTCGCTGTTACGGGGAGATATATCAATGTCAGCTATCACAACGCTAACGTCCGGTTGGATAGCTGCATACACACATAGAAAAAAGGAAAAAGAAAAATAGAAAAATAGAGAGATAGATCGTGAAGAAGTTGGAAAAAAAAGTACTGAGTAGGTCGTCCGTGGTGCTCTACTTCCGCGTCAAGCTGACGTCACTCCGTGGTGCGTTCAAGGGCGTTCGGGCTGGTTTGGCCGTAAGCGATTAACTGCACCCACAATACCTCCTTTATACATGTGAATCATCACCATCATCAATGGTTCTTCTGTTGCTTTGCAACCAAAGAATCTTGAGGTGTGGGCGGGCGGGGGGTTCAATTGTTCCAAAATCAATCTCAAGGTGCAATTTTGTCATAACGTTGCAAGAAAAAAATCATTACAATTTTCAAAAATGACCTTCAGCAATATTGTCAGTGTTTCATATCCAGTTGTTTCCTTGATGCAGAGTAAACTTCCTGCTCTTTCATCGCTCTCTCCAAATAAGACAATTTGAAAATGATATGTTAATAAAACATGAATAAAGTAGTGTTTTGATTAGAAACAAATCTGATGAATGCTCACTCTCACCGATGATGTGAGGGTTCCATTTTCTTTTTTCCTTTGATGAACAGTCTTTCCTGCTCTTTCCAAGAGGTGTCTCCTCTGAAGCAGCAGCAACAGCGCCCTCTGCAAAGACAAGTCTAAAAAGCTTACAGCACCTGGTATTCCCAAGCGGTCTCCCATCCAAGTACTAACCAGGCCCGACCCTGCTTAGCTTCCGAGATCGGGCGTGTTCAGGATGGTATGGCCGTAAGCGATTAACTCCACCCACAATACCTCCTTTATACATGTGAATCATCACCATCATCAATGGTTCTTCTGTTGCTTTGCAACCATAGAATCTTGAGGTGTGGGTGGGCTGGAGGGTCAATTGTTCCAAAATCAATCTCAAGATGCAATTTTGTCATATCGTTGCAAGAAAAAAATCATTACAATTTTCAAAAATGACCTTCAGCAATATTGTCAGTGTTTCATATCCAGTTGTTTCCCTGATGCAGAGTAAACTACCTGCTCTTTCATCACTCTCTCCAAATAAGACAATTTGAAAATGATATGTTAATAAAACATGAATAAAGTAGTGTTTTGATTAGAAACAAATCTGATGAATGCTCACTCTCACCGATGATGTGAGGGTTCCATATTCTTTTTTCCTTTGATGAACAGTCTTTCCTGCTCTTTCCAAGAGGTGTCTCCTCTGAAGCAGCAGCAACAGCGCCCTCTGCAAAGACAAGTCTAAAAAGCTTACAGCACCTGGTATTCCCAAGCAGTCTCCCATCCAAGTACTAACCAGGCCCGACCCTGCTTAGCTTCCGAGATCGGGCGTGTTCAGGATGGTATGGCCGTAAGCGATTAACTGCACCCACAATACCTCCTTTATACATGTGAATCATCACCATCATCAATGGTTCTTCTGTTGCTTTGCAACCATAGAATCTTGAGGTGTGGGTGGGCTGGAGGGTCAATTGTTCCAAAATCAATCTCAAGATGCAATTTTGTCATATCGTTGCAAGAAAAAAATCATTACAATTTTCAAAAATGACCTTCAGCAATATTGTCAGTGTTTCATATCCAGTTGTTTCCCTGATGCAGAGTAAACTACCTGCTCTTTCATCACTCTCTCCAAATAAGACAATTTGAAAATGATATGTTAATAAAACATGAATAAAGTAGTGTTTTGATTAGAAACAAATCTGATGAATGCTCACTCTCACCGATGATGTGAGGGTTCCATATTCTTTTTTCCTTTGATGAACAGTCTTTCCTGCTCTTTCCAAGAGGTGTCTCCTCTGAAGCAGCAGCAACAGCGCCCTCTGCAAAGACAAGTCTAAAAAGCTTACAGCACCTGGTATTCCCAAGCAGTCTCCCATCCAAGTACTAACCAGGCCCGACCCTGCTTAGCTTCCGAGATCGGGCGTGTTCAGGATGGTATGGCCGTAAGCGATTAACTGCACCCACAATACCTCCTTTATACATGTGAATCATCACCATCATCAATGGTTCTTCTGTTGCTTTGCAACCATAGCATCTTGAGGTGTGGGTGGGCGGGAGGGTCAGTTGTTCCAAAATCAATCTCAAGGTGCAATTTTGGCATATCGTTGCAAGAAAAAAATCATTACAATTTTCAAAAATGACCTTCAGCAATATTGTCAGTGTTTCATATCCAGTTGTTTCCCTGATGCAGAGTAAACTCCCTGCTCTTTCATCGCTCTCTCCAAATAAGACAATTTGAAAATGATTTGTTAATAAAACATGAATAAAGTAGTGTTTTGATTAGAAACAAATCTGATGAATGCTCACTTTCACCTTTCAGTGATGATGTGAGGGTTCCATATTCTTTTTTCCTTTGATGAACAGTCTTTCCTGCTCTTTCCAAGAGGTGTCTCCTCTGAAGCAGCAGCAACAGCGCCCTCTGCAAAGAAAAGTCTAAAAAGCTTACAGCACCTGGTATTCCCAGGCGGTCTCCCATTCAAGTACTAACCAGGCCCGACCCTGCTTAGCTTCCGAGATCGGACGAGATCGGGCGTGTTCAGGTTGGTATGGCCGTAAGCGATTAACTCCACCCACAATACCTCCTTTATACATGTGAATCATCACCATCATCAATGGTTCTTCTGTTGCTTTGCAACCATAGCATCTTGAGGTGTGGGTGGGCGGGAGGGTCAATTGTTCCAAAATCAATCTCAAGGTGCAATTTTGTCATATCGTTGCAAGAAAAAAATCATTACAATTTTCAAAAATGACCTTCAGCAATATTGTCAGTGTTTCATATCCAGTTGTTTCCCTGATGCAGAGTAAACTCCCTGCTCTTTCATCGCTCTCTCCAAATAAGACAATTTGAAAATGATATGTTAATAAAACATGAATAAAGTAGTGTTTTGATTAGAAACAAATCTGATGAATGCTCACTTTCACCTTTCAGTGATGATGTGAGGGTTCCATATTCTTTTTTCCTTTGATGAACAGTCTTTCCTGCTCTTTCCAAGAGGTGTCTCCTCTGAAGCAGCAGCAACAGCGCCCTCTGCAAAGAAAAGTCTAAAAAGCTTACAGCACCTGGTATTCCCAGGCGGTCTCCCATTCAAGTACTAACCAGGCCCGACCATGCTTAGCTTCCGAGATCGGACGAGATCGGGCGTGTTCAGGGTGGTATGGCCGTAAGCGATTAACTCCACCCACAATACCTCCTTTATACATGTGAATCATCACCATCATCAATGGTTCTTCTGTTGCTTTGCAACCATAGCATCTTGAGGTGTGGGTGGGCGGGAGGGTCAATTGTTCCAAAATCAATCTCAAGGTGCAATTTTGTCATATCGTTGCAAGAAAAAAATCATTACAATTTTCAAAAATGACCTTCAGCAATATTGTCAGTGTTTCATATCCAGTTGTTTCCCTGATGCAGAGTAAACTCCCTGCTCTCTCATCGCTCTCTCCAAATAAGACAATTTGAAAATGATATGTTAATAAAACATGAATAAAGTAGTGTTTTGATTAGAAACAAATCTGATGAATGCTCACTTTCACCTTTCAGTGATGATGTGAGGGTTCCATATTCTTTTTTCCTTTGATGAACAGTCTTTCCTGCTCTTTCCAAGAGGTGTCTCCTCTGAAGCAGCAGCAACAGCGCCCTCTGCAAAGAAAAGTCTAAAAAGCTTACAGCACCTGGTATTCCCAGGCGGTCTCCCATTCAAGTACTAACCAGGCCCGACCCTGCTTAGCTTCCGAGATCGGGCGTGTTCAGGGTGGTATGGCCGTAAGCGATTAACTCCACCCACAATACCTCCTTTATACATGTGAATCATCACCATCATCAATGGTTCTTCTGTTGCTTTGCAACCATAGAATCTTGAGGTGTGGGTGGGCTGGAGGGTCAATTGTTCCAAAATCAATCTCAAGATGCAATTTTGTCATATCGTTGCAAGAAAAAAATCATTACAATTTTCAAAAATGACCTTCAGCAATATTGTCAGTGTTTCATATCCAGTTGTTTCCTTGATGCAGAGTAAACTCCCTGCTCTTTCCTCGCTCTCTCCAAATAAGACAATTTGAAAATGATATGTTAATAAAACCTGAATAAAGTAGTGTTTTGATTAGAAACAAATCTGATGAATGCTCACTCTCACCTTTCAGTGATGATGTGAGGGTTCCATATTCTTTTTTCCTTTGATGAACAGTCTTTCCTGCTCTTTCCAAGAGGTGTCTCCTCTGAAGCAGCAGCAACAGCGCCCTCTGCAAAGAAAAGTCTAAAAAGCTTACAGCACCTGGTAATCCCAAGCGGTCTCCCATCCAAGTACTAACCAGGCCCGACCCTGCTTAGCTTCCGAGATCGGGCGTGTTTTTTTTTTTTTTTTCTTTTATTATCAAAAATAGATTGAATTTACATTTTTTTTACATACATTTGTTTTTTACATCATTCCTTTACATGTTTGCCTCTGTCAGGTCTTAACTTTTCACATGTATACATCACTCGATACAGGAAACACACAAATCAATAAAAGCAATAAAACCAACCAAAAACAAAAAGCCCCAAAACAAATCTTAACCAAAATCCATTCTCACCTCATTCACATCTCCATTCGTTATTTCTATGAAGGTGCTCCCGTCCACAAACCCTTTCTGAAAGTCGTCTTTCCCAATGTAGCTGTGCATCACTTTCACATCCCTTTCTGTCAAATTTTTAAAAACATTCCACACGTCACATTTTCTCCTTTCATACTGCGCAGTGTTTCTCCTTAGTTTCACTGCATATCGTGCGTGGCTCAGGACATAGTTTAACAGATTTACATTGCATCCTCTCTTTCTCTCCACCACGCCAAACAACCACAGCTTCTTCCATTCGCTCCTCCCCACAAAGTCTCCCTCCCAGCACCTATTTATTAACTCCCTTATTTTCCCAAAGTACACCCTTAGTTCCCCACATTCAACAAACTCATGCATACATGTCTCCACTCCCACTTCACATACGTCACATTCCTTTCCCACCTCCCGGTCAAACTTGCTCTTTATCAGGTTGTTGTATATCCTGTTGTGCCTTAGCATGTAGTCAAAGTGTTCACATTCAGTCGTGTTCCACTTCACTCTCAGATTGGTCCATATTTGCTTTGCATCCATGTTATTCATTACTTTGACCCACACTTTCTCTGCAGCCGGCCTCCTCAGTTCTTTCTCCCTCATACATTCATATATCATCCTTGTTTTTACATCCTTCAGACTCAACTTGCACTCCCCTTCCCCTACATACATATCTATTTCATCTTCTCCTCCGTTCACGTTCTCTCTCTCAATCATTACCATCCATTCTTTGGGCATTGCTTTTTTTATTTTTTCTATGACCCCTTCAGCTGTACCCGGCCATATTTCATCCCCATTCCCCCTGACCTCATCTACAATCACCTGTGCCCTCATAAAACCCGGTGTGTACTCGTACACCATGTCCCTCACCTTCCTTATCCCTGCTCTCCATATTACCCTGTTAAAGATGGTCTCCCCCTCCACTGTGATTTTTGGATTTAAAAACGCTGGCTGCTCCCATACCTGCTTTACATTTTTGCATTCATACTTCACGAAACTCAGAAACTCTCCCCACGCTCCCAGCATCTCTTTGTAATAATCAGTCACTCCATCTAACATCCCTTTTTTCATTTTCATATACACTCCACTCTCACCACACCCTCCAGTTTTGTTGATAGCTTCTGTTAAACACACCTTCCACACCTGATCACTTTTATTCTTTAAGTATCTCACCATCATTTTCACCCTCAGTGCTTTTTTTTTTCTCTCTAAGTTAACCAGTTTCAGTCCCCCGTCTTCATACTCGTTTTCTAGTACTTCCCTTGCTATTCTAACCCCCTTCCCATCCCACAAAAAGTCACTCACCATCCCTCCCACTTCTTTCATCACTTTCTCAGGCACATCCATCACATTCATCACATACACCAGCTTGCTCATTATTAAACAATTTACTACAATTACCTTCCCTTTTAGCTTCAATCCTCTTCTCTTCCAAAACCCTAACGTCTTTCTAATCCTATTCACTATCCCCTCATACTGCCTATCTCTCCCTTCTTTCTCTTCTATCCCTAAATTTACACCTAACACCTTCATATACCCTTTGTTTTCCTTCATTCTGATCTCCTCCCTCTCTTCTCTGTTCTCCCCTATGTACATTATCTCTGATTTCTCTATGTTTACTTTTGCTCCTGATGCCCTACCATACTGCTCTACACTTTTTAAAACCTCTACTACACTTTCTTTGTCCCTAACTGTCACTGTTGTGTCGTCTGCATATTGATATAGCGTGCTCATCTGTCCACCCGGTAGTTCTATGCCCTTAATCCCTCTATTTTGCAATATTAGTGCCGCTAGCGGCTCTGCTGACAAGGCGTACAGCAGAGCCGATAGCGGACATCCCTGTCTAACTGATCTCTCTAATCTAAACTCCTCTGTCACTATCCCGTTTATTTTTATCTTACTCGCTGCTCTTTCATACATCCTCCTTATCCATCCTATCATCCTATTTCCAAAACCCACTTTATCTAATACCTTATATAAATACCCATGATCTACTCTATCAAATGCTTTATTCAGATCCAAACTCGCTACTATCCCTATTTTGTTCCCCTTCATGTGTGTGATGGTGTCCCTAATACTGCTTATTGTGTCGGCTATGTCTCTTCCTGGTATGCTATATGCTTGTGTGCTTCCCACCACCGTCCCTATAACCCCCTTTATCCTATTTGCTAACACCTTTGCTAGTATTTTATAATCACCATTTAACATTGTGAGTGGTCTGTAGTTTTCTAATTTGTCCCTGCTCCCTTTTTTGTAAATTATACTAACTAGCCCTATTGTCATGCTGTGTGGCATCTCTCCCTTCTCTTCTATATACCTAAATAATCTATCTAACACTGGCACTAATTCTTCCTTAAACTCTATATAAAACTCTCCTATTATCCCATCTATCCCTGGACTTTTATTCCTGCCTAACTCATCTATTGCTTTCCCTATCTCTCCTTTAGTTATCTCTCCTTCACATCCTTCTCTATCCTCATCACTCAGCCTAGCTTCCATCTTTTCTATCACCTGCCTGCTACTCTCCTCATCTACTTCTTCTTTCTTAAATAACTCCCTATAGAATTCTCCTACTCTTTCCACTATCCCTACAAAGTCAGTTATTCTTTCCCCTCTCTTTCCCTCCACTTGCTCAAAATAATTATTCTTTTGCCTTACCTTCTCTAGCCCTAAGAAATAACCTGTACATTTTTCCCCCTCTACTACATCTCTTGCCTTACTTCTAATTATTGCTCCCTTGCACTTTCCCTGTTCTATCTCTTTCAGTTCATCTTTCTTCTTTATATATTCCCCCAAATCATACTTGCCATCCTCCTCAGCTTTCTTTTCCTCTTCTCTCAACTCCTCTTTTAACTTTTTTTCCTTCTCTCTCTGTGTTTTCCCCCTCTTCCTACTGTGTTTTATGCTCATGGTCCGTACTCCCTCTTTTACCCCTTCCCACCACCTCCCTATATCTTCCTCATACATCCTGTCATCCTTCTCCCACCTTATGTATTCTCTCACTTCTTTTTTATATTTTTCATCTCTCAGCAACTCCCCATTCATGCACCACAGTCCCCCTCCTCTTCTCTTTGTCCCCCCCCCTATTGTAAATTTTAACTCCTTATGATCACTATACGTTGTGGTTCTATATTCTATTTCTTTTATCCTTTCTGCTATGCTTTTTGTGCTTAATACTAAATCTATCCTACTCTGTTTTAATTCCCCTTTTACCAGTTGTGTTCTTGAGAACGCTCTCCTCTCTGGATTTCTTTCTCTCCATACGTCACTCAGTCCTTTCATACTTTTTAATTTTTTTAATACCTCTCTTGTTGTGTCATTTTTAAAGTGCATGTTTGTTGACACGTCCAGTTTCTCACACCACACATTGAAGTCCCCCACAATCATGCAGTTGTCATCACACATCGTTCCCATCTTTTCAATCATCACCTTTCTTTCTTTCTCCTCATTCGGCATATACACATTTACCAGCTTCATTTCCTCATTCTTATATTCAAATTTGATCCCTATCATCCTCCCATCTCCCTCATCTTCACACCTTCTTACATTCCCTATCACTCCTTTTTTTGTTAATATTGCTACACCCCTCGCATTCCCATCTCCATTATTTGCAAATACTTCTCCCCTCCATTCATCCTCCACCTCTTTCATACATCTCTCATTCCAGTGTGTTTCCTGTAAGCATATTATGTCATAATTACTCTTCCCATATATCTGATGTCTTTTGTTTTTGTTCTTTAGCCCCCTTGCATTTATTGAAATTATTGTTAACATTATTATTATTTTTACTTTCATTTTGTTATTTCCTTAGTTTTACTTTTCTTATTATTCCTCGTATGCCTCTTAGTATTCTGTCTTTTTCTTAGTTGTTTCATTTGTTCCTCTATATCCATGTCTGTTTCGGATCCTACCGTCTGTGGTGTGGTAGTCTCCTCTGCAGTCTCTGTGGGCTTAGCTCCACTCAGTGCATTCTCCGTCCTTCCTGTGTCATCCTCTCGTCGCGTTCTCCCCGGGCCTGCTTCCTCCTTTCCGTCTTGCCTTTCGACAGTCGCCCCCTTCTCTGGCCCTCTCGTCTCCTTCGTTTTGGGACCTTTCTTCTCCACCCCGTCACTCCTCCTGTCTGCCGTCCCTTCTGTCCTCACCTCACGCGCCAGCGCTCCTCTCCTCCTTCCCGCATCCTCCTCCTCGTTGTTTCCTTTCGTTCTCTCCTTCCTTTCTTTCCGGTTCGCTTCATCTTTCTTTCCGCCTTCCGTCTCCTCTGTCGGCCTCTCTCCTTCCTGCTTGCCTGCATCCTCTTTCTCTGTCTCCTCCATTTCTTTTCTGACTCCCTCCTCCTCACTTTCCATATACTCTGCCTCCCCCTCCTCACTGCCTCCGCTCTCACTTTCTTGTCCACTCTCATTTGTGTCGTCTTCTGCCTCACTCTTATTGCATCTGCATTCACTCATAAGGTTCTGGCATAGATCACATCTCTTCTTCCCCTGCGTGCATTCCCTTGCATAATGACCCTGCACTCCACATCTGTTGCAGTGAAATTCAGGGCACTCTCTCATTATGTGCCCTGGTTTAATGCACAACCTGCACACCTTCACCTGCTTATCATGCAGCACCCTGAAGTACTCAGCTCCCAGCGCAGTGTCAAATCTAGCGGAATACGGCAGTGATTGTATTTCATTATTAAATTTTACTTTCAGGAACCTTGTCCCATCAGCTACATTTGTCCCTGGCCACATCCTTCTTTTAATGGGAGATACTGCTGATACTCCCCAGAGTTGTAACTTTGCCAGTATCTCCCTGTCCTCAATATAAAATGGCAGATTCATGAAAGACACTACTAGCTCGTCATTTATTAGCTCTCTGACGTGCACCCGATTCTCCCCAATCTTAAATCCTTCCATGAGCCTGTCCTTTCCTTTCGGATGGCTCATCGTCATTTCATATTTTTTTTCGGTTATCTGTCTGCACGCCAGTAGCCCTCCACACAGCTCGCGTACGCAACGCATCAGCTCCATAGCCGTGTCCTCGCCCTCCATCTCTACCATCACTGTCTGCTCCCTGTCGTTCCTCTCATTTGTTTTGCAGCACTTACCCTGCGTCAGCTCCGTCTCTCCACCGCTGTCACCTCCGTGGGTGTCAGCGGTTAAACTCCGCCGCTCCGTGCTTGTCTCTGCCATTGTCTCGGGAGCACTTCCTAGCAGGCTACGATTCCCCCTCACAGTGCGTCACTGCCGCGGGGGACACACACATACACACAACAAGACAATCACAACACTAATGTCCGGTTGGATTTACATATATGAGGTAGAAAAATAGGGAATGTAGAGAGAGAACAAGAAAAGCTGGAAAAGAGAGAGAGAAAAAAAAAAGAAAAATAGTTCCTCCGCAGCCACCCGTGGTGGCTTGCTTCCGGGTCGCTGGTTGATGTCGTCACTCCGTGGTGCGTTCAAGGGCGTGTTCAGGGTGGTATGGCCGTAAGCGATTAACTGCACCCACAATACCTCCTTTATACATGTGAATCATCACCATCATCAATGGTTCTTCTGTTGCTTTGCAACCATAGCATCTTGAGGTGTGGGTGGGCGGGAGGGTCAGTTGTTCCAAAATCAATCTCAAGGTGCAATTTTGGCATATCGTTGCAAGAAAAAAATCATTACAATTTTCAAAAATGACCTTCAGCAATATTGTCAGTGTTTCATATCCAGTTGTTTCCCTGATGCAGAGTAAACTCCCTGCTCTTTCATCGCTCTCTCCAAATAAGACAATTTGAAAATGATTTGTTAATAAAACATGAATAAAGTAGTGTTTTGATTAGAAACAAATCTGATGAATGCTCACTTTCACCTTTCAGTGATGATGTGAGGGTTCCATATTCTTTTTTCCTTTGATGAACAGTCTTTCCTGCTCTTTCCAAGAGGTGTCTCCTCTGAAGCAGCAGCAACAGCGCCCTCTGCAAAGAAAAGTCTAAAAAGCTTACAGCACCTGGTATTCCCAGGCGGTCTCCCATTCAAGTACTAACCAGGCCCGACCATGCTTAGCTTCCGAGATCGGACGAGATCGGGCGTGTTCAGGGTGGTATGGCCGTAAGCGATTAACTCCACCCACAATACCTCCTTTATACATGTGAATCATCACCATCATCAATGGTTCTTCTGTTGCTTTGCAACCATAGCATCTTGAGGTGTGGGTGGGCGGGAGGGTCAATTGTTCCAAAATCAATCTCAAGGTGCAATTTTGTCATATCGTTGCAAGAAAAAAATCATTACAATTTTCAAAAATGACCTTCAGCAATATTGTCAGTGTTTCATATCCAGTTGTTTCCCTGATGCAGAGTAAACTCCCTGCTCTCTCATCGCTCTCTCCAAATAAGACAATTTGAAAATGATATGTTAATAAAACATGAATAAAGTAGTGTTTTGATTAGAAACAAATCTGATGAATGCTCACTTTCACCTTTCAGTGATGATGTGAGGGTTCCATATTCTTTTTTCCTTTGATGAACAGTCTTTCCTGCTCTTTCCAAGAGGTGTCTCCTCTGAAGCAGCAGCAACAGCGCCCTCTGCAAAGAAAAGTCTAAAAAGCTTACAGCACCTGGTATTCCCAGGCGGTCTCCCATTCAAGTACTAACCAGGCCCGACCCTGCTTAGCTTCCGAGATCGGACGAGATCGGGCGTGTTCAGGGTGGTATGGCCGTAAGCGATTAACTCCACCCACAATACCTCCTTTATACATGTGAATCATCACCATCGTCAATGGTTCTTCTGTTGCTTTGCAACCATAGAATCTTGAGGTGTGGGTGGGCTGGAGGGTCAATTGTTCCAAAATCAATCTCAAGATGCAATTTTGTCATATCGTTGCAAGAAAAAAATCATTACAATTTTCAAAAATGACCTTCAGCAATATTGTCAGTGTTTCATATCCAGTTGTTTCCTTGATGCAGAGTAAACTCCCTGCTCTTTCATCGCTCTCTCCAAATAAGACAATTTGAAAATGATATGTTAATAAAACCTGAATAAAGTAGTGTTTTGATTAGAAACAAATCTGATGAATGCTCACTCTCACCTTTCAGTGATGATGTGAGGGTTCCATATTCTTTTTTCCTTTGATGAACAGTCTTTCCTGCTCTTTCCAAGAGGTGTCTCCTCTGAAGCAGCAGCAACAGCGCCCTCTGCAAAGACAAGTCTAAAAAGCTTACAGCACCTGGTAATCCCAAGCGGTCTCCCATCCAAGTACTAACCAGGCCCGACCCTGCTTAGCTTCCGAGATCGGGCGTGTTCAGGGTGGTATGGCCGTAAGCGATTAACTGCACCCACAATACCTCCTTTATACATGTGAATCATCACCATCATCAATGGTTCTTCTGTTGCTTTGCAACCATAGCATCTTGAGGTGTGGGTGGGCGGGAGGGTCAATTGTTCCAAAATCAATCTCAAGGTGCAATTTTGTCATATCGTTGCAAGAAAAAAATCATTACAATTTTCAAAAATGACCTTCAGCAATATTGTCAGTGTTTCATATCCAGTTGTTTCCCTGATGCAGAGTAAACTCCCTGCTCTCTCATCGCTCTCTCCAAATAAGACAATTTGAAAATGATATGTTAATAAAACATGAATAAAGTAGTGTTTTGATTAGAAACAAATCTGATGAATGCTCACTTTCACCTTTCAGTGATGATGTGAGGGTTCCATATTCTTTTTTCCTTTGATGAACAGTCTTTCCTGCTCTTTCCAAGAGGTGTCTCCTCTGAAGCAGCAGCAACAGCGCCCTCTGCAAAGAAAAGTCTAAAAAGCTTACAGCACCTGGTATTCCCAGGCGGTCTCCCATTCAAGTACTAACCAGGCCCGACCCTGCTTAGCTTCCGAGATCGGACGAGATCGGGCGTGTTCAGGGTGGTATGGCCGTAAGCGATTAACTCCACCCACAATACCTCCTTTATACATGTGAATCATCACCATCATCAATGGTTCTTCTGTTGCTTTGCAACCATAGAATCTTGAGGTGTGGGTGGGCTGGAGGGTCAATTGTTCCAAAATCAATCTCAAGATGCAATTTTGTCATATCGTTGCAAGAAAAAAATCATTACAATTTTCAAAAATGACCTTCAGCAATATTGTCAGTGTTTCATATCCAGTTGTTTCCTTGATGCAGAGTAAACTCCCTGCTCTTTCATCGCTCTCTCCAAATAAGACAATTTGAAAATGATATGTTAATAAAACATGAATAAAGTAGTGTTTTGATTAGAAACAAATCTGATGAATGCTCACTTTCACCTTTCAGTGATGATGTGAGGGTTCCATATTCTTTTTTCCTTTGATGAACAGTCTTTCCTGCTCTTTCCAAGAGGTGTCTCCTCTGAAGCAGCAGCAACAGCGCCCTCTGCAAAGAAAAGTCTAAAAAGCTTACAGCACCTGGTATTCCCAGGCGGTCTCCCATTCAAGTACTAACCAGGCCCGACCCTGCTTAGTTTCCGAGATCAGACGAGATCGGGCGTGTTCAGGGTGGTATGGCCGTAAGCGATTAACTCCACCCACAATACCTCCTTTATACATGTGAATCATCACCATCATCAATGGTTCTTCTGTTGCTTTGCAACCATAGCATCTTGAGGTGTGGGTGGGCGGGAGGGTCAATTGTTCCAAAATCAATCTCAAGGTGCAATTTTGGCATATCGTTGCAAGAAAAAAATCATTACAATTTTCAAAAATGGCCTTCAGCAATATTGTCAGTGTTTCATATCCAGTTGTTTCCCTGATGCAGAGTAAACTCCCTGCTCTTTCATCGCTCTCTCCAAATAAGACAATTTGAAAATGATATGTTAATAAAACATGAATAAAGTAGTGTTTTGATTAGAAACAAATCTGATGAATGCTCACTTTCACCTTTCAGTGATGATGTGAGGGTTCCATATTCTTTTTTCCTTTGATGAACAGTCTTTCCTGCTCTTTCCAAGAGGTGTCTCCTCTGAAGCAGCAGCAACAGCGCCCTCTGCAAAGAAAAGTCTAAAAAGCTTACAGCACCTGGTATTCCCAGGCAGTCTCCCATTCAAGTACTAACCAGGCCCGACCCTGCTTAGCTTCCGAGATCGGACGAGATCGGGCGTGTTCAGGGTGGTATGGCCGTAAGCGATTAACTCCACCCACAATACCTCCTTTATACATGTGAATCATCACCATCATCAATGGTTCTTCTGTTGCTTTGCAACCATAGCATCTTGAGGTGTGGGTGGGCGGGAGGGTCAATTGTTCCAAAATCAATCTCAAGGTGCAATTTTGGCATATCGTTGCAAGAAAAAAATCATTACAATTTTCAAAAATGACCTTCAGCAATATTGTCAGTGTTTCATATCCAGTTGTTTCCCTGATGCAGAGTAAACTCCCTGCTCTTTCATCGCTCTCTCGAAATAAGACAATTTGAAAATGATATGTTAATAAAACATGAATAAAGTAGTGTTTTGATTAGAAACAAATCTGATGAATGCTCACTTTCACCTTTCAGTGATGATGTGAGGGTTCCATATTCTTTTTTCCTTTGATGAACAGTCTTTCCTGCTCTTTCCAAGAGGTGTCTCCTCTGAAGCAGCAGCAACAGCGCCCTCTGCAAAGAAAAGTCTAAAAAGCTTACAGCACCTGGTATTCCCAGGCGGTCTCCCATTCAAGTACTAACCAGGCCCGACCCTGCTTAGCTTCCGAGATCGGACGAGATCGGGCGTGTTCAGGGTGGTATGGCCGTAAGCGATTAACTCCACCCACAATACCTCCTTTATACATGTGAATCATCACCATCATCAATGGTTCTTCTGTTGCTTTGCAACCATAGCATCTTGAGGTGTGGGTGGGCGGGAGGGTCAATTGTTCCAAAATCAATCTCAAGGTGCAATTTTGTCATATCGTTGCAAGAAAAAAATCATTACAATTTTCAAAAATGACCTTCAGCAATATTGTCAGTGTTTCATATCCAGTTGTTTCCCTGATGCAGAGTAAACTCCCTGCTCTTTCATCGCTCTCTCCAAATAAGACAATTTGAAAATGATATGTTAATAAAACATGAATAAAGTAGTGTTTTGATTAGAAACAAATCTGATGAATGCTCACTTTCACCTTTCAGTGATGATGTGAGGGTTCCATATTCTTTTTTCCTTTGATGAACAGTCTTTCCTGCTCTTTCCAAGAGGTGTCTCCTCTGAAGCAGCAGCAACAGCGCCCTCTGCAAAGAAAAGTCTAAAAAGCTTACAGCACCTGGTATTCCCAGGCGGTCTCCCATTCAAGTACTAACCAGGCCCGACCCTGCTTAGCTTCCGAGATCGGGCGTGTTCAGGGTGGTATGGCCGTAAGCGATTAACTCCACCCACAATACCTCCTTTATACATGTGAATCATCACCATCATCAATGGTTCTTCTGTTGCTTTGCAACCATAGCATCTTGAGGTGTGGGTGGGCGGGAGGGTCAATTGTTCCAAAATCAATCTCAAGGTGCAATTTTGTCATATCGTTGCAAGAAAAAAATCATTACAATTTTCAAAAATGACCTTCAGCAATATTGTCAGTGTTTCACATCCAGTTGTTTCCCTGATGCAGAGTAAACTCCCTGCTCTTTCATCGCTCTCTCCAAATAAGACAATTTGAAAATGATATGTTAATAAAACATGAATAAAGTAGTGTTTTGATTAGAAACAAATCTGATGAATGCTCACTTTCACCTTTCAGTGATGATGTGAGGGTTCCATATTCTTTTTTCCTTTGATGAACAGTCTTTCCTGCTCTTTCCAAGAGGTGTCTCCTCTGAAGCAGCAGCAACAGCGCCCTCTGCAAAGAAAAGTCTAAAAAGCTTACAGCACCTGGTATTCCCAGGCGGTCTCCCATTCAAGTACTAACCAGGCCCGACCCTGCTTAGCTTCCGAGATCGGACGAGATTGGGCGTGTTCAGGGTGGTATGGCCGTAAGCGATTAACTCCACCCACAATACCTCCTTTATACATGTGAATCATCACCATCATCAATGGTTCTTCTGTTGCTTTGCAACCATAGCATCTTGAGGTGTGGTTGGGCGGGAGGGTCAATTGTTCCAAAATCAATCTCAAGGTGCAATTTTGTCATATCGTTGCAAGAAAAAAATCATTACAATTTTCAAAAATGACCTTCAGCAATATTGTCAGTGTTTCATATCCAGTTGTTTCCCTGATGCAGAGTAAACTCCCTGCTCTTTCATCGCTCTCTCCAAATAAGACAATTTGAAAATGATATGTTAATAAAACATGAATAAAGTAGTGTTTTGATTAGAAACAAATCTGATGAATGCTCACTTTCACCTTTCAGTGATGATGTGAGGGTTCCATATTCTTTTTTCCTTTGATGAACAGTCTTTCCTGCTCTTTCCAAGAGGTGTCTCCTCTGAAGCAGCAGCAACAGCGCCCTCTGCAAAGAAAAGTCTAAAAAGCTTACAGCACCTGGTATTCCCAGGCGGTCTCCCATTCAAGTACTAACCAGGCCCGACCCTGCTTAGCTTCCGAGATCGGACGAGATCGGGCGTGTTCAGGGTGGTATGGCCGTAAGCGATTAACTCCACCCACAATACCTCCTTTATACATGTGAATCATCACCATCATCAATGGTTCTTCTGTTGCTTTGCAACCATAGCATCTTGAGGTGTGGGTGGGCGTGAGGGTCAATTGTTCCAAAATCAATCTCAAGGTGCAATTTTGTCATATCGTTGCAAGAAAAAAATCATTACAATTTTCAAAAATGACCTTCAGCAATATTGTCAGTGTTTCATATCCAGTTGTTTCCCTGATGCAGAGTAAACTCCCTGCTCTTTCATCGCTCTCTCCAAATAAGACAATTTGAAAATGATATGTTAATAAAACATGAATAAAGTAGTGTTTTGATTAGAAACAAATCTGATGAATGCTCACTTTCACCTTTCAGTGATGATGTGAGGGTTCCATATTCTTTTTTCCTTTGATGAACAGTCTTTCCTGCTCTTTCCAAGAGGTGTCTCCTCTGAAGCAGCAGCAACAGCGCCCTCTGCAAAGAAAAGTCTAAAAAGCTTACAGCACCTGGTATTCCCAGGCGGTCTCCCATTCAAGTATTAACCAGGCCCGACCCTGCTTAGCTTCCGAGATCGGACGAGATCGGGCGTGTTCAGGGTGGTATGGCCGTAAGCGATTAACTCCACCCACAATACCTCCTTTATACATGTGAATCATCACCATCATCAATGGTTCTTCTGTTGCTTTGCAACCATAGAATCTTGAGGTGTGGGTGGGCGGGAGGGTCAATTGTTCCAAAATCAATCTCAAGGTGCAATTTTGGCATATCGTTGCAAGAAAAAAATCATTACAATTTTCAAAAATGACCTTCAGCAATATTGTCAGTGTTTCATATCCAGTTGTTTCCCTGATGCAGAGTAAACTCCCTGCTCTTTCATCGCTCTCTCCAAATAAGACAATTCGAAAATGATATGTTAATAAAACATGAATAAAGTAGTGTTTTGATTAGAAACAAATCTGATGAATGCTCACTTTCACCTTTCAGTGATGATGTGAGGGTTCCATATTCTTTTTTCCTTTGATGAACAGTCTTTCCTGCTCTTTCCAAGAGGTGTCTCCTCTGAAGCAGCAGCAACAGCGCCCTCTGCAAAGAAAAGTCTAAAAAGCTTACAGCACCTGGTATTCCCAGGCGGTCTCCCATTCAAGTACTAACCAGGCCCGACCCTGCTTAGCTTCCGAGATCGGACGAGATTGGGCGTGTTCAGGGTGGTATGGCCGTAAGCGATTAACTCCACCCACAATACCTCCTTTATACATGTGAATCATCACCATCATCAATGGTTCTTCTGTTGCTTTGCAACCATAGCATCTTGAGGTGTGGGTGGGCGGGAGGGTCAATTGTTCCAAAATCAATCTCAAGGTGCAATTTTGTCATATCGTTGCAAGAAAAAAATCATTACAATTTTCAAAAATGACCTTCAGCAATATTGTCAGTGTTTCATATCCAGTTGTTTCCTTGATGCAGAGTAAACTCCCTGCTCTTTCATCGCTCTCTCCAAATAAGACAATTTGAAAATGATATGTTAATAAAACATGAATAAAGTAGTGTTTTGATTAGAAACAAATCTGATGAATGCTCACTTTCACCTTTCAGTGATGATGTGAGGGTTCCATATTCTTTTTTCCTTTGATGAACAGTCTTTCCTGCTCTTTCCAAGAGGTGTCTCCTCTGAAGCAGCAGCAACAGCGCCCTCTGCAAAGAAAAGTCTAAAAAGCTTACAGCACCTGGTATTCCCAGGCGGTCTCCCATTCAAGTACTAACCAGGCCCGACCGTGCTTAGTTTCCGAGATCAGACGAGATCGGGCGTGTTCAGGGTGGTATGGCCGTAAGCGATTAACTCCACCCACAATACCTCCTTTATACATGTGAATCATCACCATCATCAATGGTTCTTCTGTTGCTTTGCAACCATAGAATCTTGAGGTGCGGGTGGGCAGGGGGGTCAATTGTTCCAAAATCAATCTCAAGGTGCAATTTTGTCATATCGTTGCAAGAAAAAAATCATTACAATTTTCAAAAATGACCTTCAGCAATATTGTCAGTGTTTCATATCCAGTTGTTTCCCTGATGCAGAGTAAACTCCCTGCTCTTTCATCGCTCTCTCCAAATAAGACAATTTGAAAATGATATGTTAATAAAACATGAATAAAGTAGTGTTTTGATTAGAAACAAATCTGATGAATGCTCACTTTCACCTTTCAGTGATGATGTGAGGGTTCCATATTCTTTTTTCCTTTGATGAACAGTCTTTCCTGCTCTTTCCAAGAGGTGTCTCCTCTGAAGCAGCAGCAACAGCGCCCTCTGCAAAGAAAAGTCTAAAAAGCTTACAGCACCTGGTATTCCCAGGCGGTCTCCCATTCAAGTACTAACCAGGCCCGACCCTGCTTAGCTTCCGAGATCGGACGAGATTGGGCGTGTTCAGGGTGGTATGGCCGTAAGCGATTAACTCCACCCACAATACCTCCTTTATACATGTGAATCATCACCATCATCAATGGTTCTTCTGTTGCTTTGCAACCATAGCATCTTGAGGTGTGGGTGGGCGGGAGGGTCAATTGTTCCAAAATCAATCTCAAGGTGCAATTTTGTCATATCGTTGCAAGAAAAAAATCATTACAATTTTCAAAAATGACCTTCAGCAATATTGTCAGTGTTTCATATCCAGTTGTTTCCCTGATGCAGAGTAAACTCCCTGCTCTTTCATCGCTCTCTCCAAATAAGACAATTTGAAAATGATATGTTAATAAAACATGAATAAAGTAGTGTTTTGATTAGAAACAAATCTGATGAATGCTCACTTTCACCTTTCAGTGATGATGTGAGGGTTCCATATTCTTTTTTCCTTTGATGAACAGTCTTTCCTGCTCTTTCCAAGAGGTGTCTCCTCTGAAGCAGCAGCAACAGCGCCCTCTGCAAAGAAAAGTCTAAAAAGCTTACAGCACCTGGTATTCCCAGGCGGTCTCCCATTCAAGTACTAACCAGGCCCGACCCTGCTTAGCTTCCGAGATCGGGCGTGTTCAGGGTGGTATGGCCGTAAGCGATTAACTCCACCCACAATACCTCCTTTATACATGTGAATCATCACCATCATCAATGGTTCTTCTGTTGCTTTGCAACCATAGCATCTTGAGGTGTGGGTGGGCGGGAGGGTCAATTGTTCCAAAATCAATCTCAAGGTGCAATTTTGGCATATCGTTGCAAGAAAAAAATCATTACAATTTTCAAAAATGACCTTCAGCAATATTGTCAGTGTTTCATATCCAGTTGTTTCCCTGATGCAGAGTAAACTCCCTGCTCTTTCATCGCTCTCTCCAAATAAGACAATTTGAAAATGATATGTTAATAAAACATGAATAAAGTAGTGTTTTGATTAGAAACAAATCTGATGAATGCTCACTTTCACCTTTCAGTGATGATGTGAGGGTTCCATATTCTTTTTTCCTTTGATGAACAGTCTTTCCTGCTCTTTCCAAGAGGTGTCTCCTCTGAAGCAGCAGCAACAGCGCCCTCTGCAAAGAAAAGTCTAAAAAGCTTACAGCACCTGGTATTCCCAGGCGGTCTCCCATTCAAGTACTAACCAGGCCCGACCGTGCTTAGTTTCCGAGATCAGACGTGATCGGGCGTGTTCAGGGTGGTATGGCCGTAAGCGATTAACTCCACCCACAATACCTCCTTTATACATGTGAATCATCACCATCATCAATGGTTCTTCTGTTGCTTTGCAACCATAGAATCTTGAGGTGCGGGTGGGCAGGGGGGTCAATTGTTCCAAAATCAATCTCAAGGTGCAATTTTGTCATATCGTTGCAAGAAAAAAATCATTACAATTTTCAAAAATGACCTTCAGCAATATTGTCAGTGTTTCATATCCAGTTGTTTCCCTGATGCAGAGTAAACTCCCTGCTCTCTCATCGCTCTCTCCAAATAAGACAATTTGAAAATGATATGTTAATAAAACATGAATAAAGTAGTGTTTTGATTAGAAACAAATCTGATGAATGCTCACTTTCACCTTTCAGTGATGATGTGAGGGTTCCATATTCTTTTTTCCTTTGATGAACAGTCTTTCCTGCTCTTTCCAAGAGGTGTCTCCTCTGAAGCAGCAGCAACAGCACCCTCTGCAAAGAAAAGTCTAAAAAGCTTACAGCACCTGGTATTCCCAGGCGGTCTCCCATTCAAGTACTTACCAGGCCCGACCCTGCTTAGCTTCCGAGATCGGACGAGATTGGGCGTGTTCAGGGTGGTATGGCCGTAAGCGATTAACTCCACCCACAATACCTCCTTTATACATGTGAATCATCACCATCATCAATGGTTCTTCTGTTGCTTTGCAACCATAGCATCTTGAGGTGTGGGTGGGCGTGAGGGTCAATTGTTCCAAAATCAATCTCAAGGTGCAATTTTGTCATATCGTTGCAAGAAAAAAATCATTACAATTTTCAAAAATGACCTTCAGCAATATTGTCAGTGTTTCATATCCAGTTGTTTCCCTGATGCAGAGTAAACTCCCTGCTCTTTCATCGCTCTCTCCAAATAAGACAATTTGAAAATGATATGTTAATAAAACATGAATAAAGTAGTGTTTTGATTAGAAACAAATCTGATGAATGCTCACTTTCACCTTTCAGTGATGATGTGAGGGTTCCATATTCTTTTTTCCTTTGATGAACAGTCTTTCCTGCTCTTTCCAAGAGGTGTCTCCTCTGAAGCAGCAGCAACAGCGCCCTCTGCAAAGAAAAGTCTAAAAAGCTTACAGCACCTGGTATTCCCAGGCGGTCTCCCATTCAAGTACTAACCAGGCCCGACCCTGCTTAGCTTCCGAGATCGGACGAGATTGGGCGTGTTCAGGGTGGTATGGCCGTAAGCGATTAACTCCACCCACAATACCTCCTTTATACATGTGAATCATCACCATCATCAATGGTTCTTCTGTTGCTTTGCAACCATAGCATCTTGAGGTGTGGAATGGCGGGAGGGTCAATTGTTCCAAAATCAATCTCAAGGTGCAATTTTGTCATATCGTTGCAAGAAAAAAATCATTACAATTTTCAAAAATGACCTTCAGCAATATTGTCAGTGTTTCATATCCAGTTGTTTCCCTGATGCAGAGTAAACTCCCTGCTCTTTCATCGCTCTCTCCAAATAAGACAATTTGAAAATGATATGTTAATAAAACATGAATAAAGTAGTGTTTTGATTAGAAACAAATCTGATGAATGCTCACTTTCACCTTTCAGTGATGATGTGAGGGTTCCATATTCTTTTTTCCTTTGATGAACAGTCTTTCCTGCTCTTTCCAAGAGGTGTCTCCTCTGAAGCAGCAGCAACAGCGCCCTCTGCAAAGAAAAGTCTAAAAAGCTTACAGCACCTGGTATTCCCAGGCGGTCTCCCATTCAAGTACTAACCAGGCCCGACCCTGCTTAGCTTCCGAGATCGGACGAGATCGGGCGTGTTCAGGGTGGTATGGCCGTAAGCGATTAACTCCACCCACAATACCTCCTTTATACATGTGAATCATCACCATCATCAATGGTTCTTCTGTTGCTTTGCAACCATAGAATCTTGAGGTGCGGGTGGGCAGGGGGGTCAATTGTTCCAAAATCAATCTCAAGGTGCAATTTTGTCATATCGTTGCAAGAAAAAAATCATTACAATTTTCAAAAATGACCTTCAGCAATATTGTCAGTGTTTCATATCCAGTTGTTTCCCTGATGCAGAGTAAACTCCCTGCTCTCTCATCGCTCTCTCCAAATAAGACAATTTGAAAATGATATGTTAATAAAACATGAATAAAGTAGTGTTTTGATTAGAAACAAATCTGATGAATGCTCACTTTCACCTTTCAGTGATGATGTGAGGGTTCCATATTCTTTTTTCCTTTGATGAACAGTCTTTCCTGCTCTTTCCAAGAGGTGTCTCCTCTGAAGCAGCAGCAACAGCGCCCTCTGCAAAGAAAAGTCTAAAAAGCTTACAGCACCTGGTATTCCCAGGCGGTCTCCCATTCAAGTACTAACCAGGCCCGACCGTGCTTAGTTTCCGAGATCAGACGAGATCGGGCGTGTTCAGGGTGGTATGGCCGTAAGCGATTAACTCCACCCACAATACCTCCTTTATACATGTGAATCATCACCATCATCAATGGTTCTTCTGTTGCTTTGCAACCATAGAATCTTGAGGTGCGGGTGGGCAGGGGGGTCAATTGTTCCAAAATCAATCTCAAGGTGCAATTTTGTCATATCGTTGCAAGAAAAAAATCATTACAATTTTCAAAAATGACCTTCAGCAATATTGTCAGTGTTTCATATCCAGTTGTTTCCCTGATGCAGAGTAAACTCCCTGCTCTTTCATCGCTCTCTCCAAATAAGACAATTTGAAAATGATATGTTAATAAAACATGAATAAAGTAGTGTTTTGATTAGAAACAAATCTGATGAATGCTCACTTTCACCTTTCAGTGATGATGTGAGGGTTCCATATTCTTTTTTCCTTTGATGAACAGTCTTTCCTGCTCTTTCCAAGAGGTGTCTCCTCTGAAGCAGCAGCAACAGCGCCCTCTGCAAAGAAAAGTCTAAAAAGCTTACAGCACCTGGTATTCCCAGGCGGTCTCCCATTCAAGTACTAACCAGGCCCGACCCTGCTTAGCTTCCGAGATCGGACGAGATCGGGCGTGTTCAGGGTGGTATGGCCGTAAGCGATTAACTCCACCCACAATACCTCCTTTATACATGTGAATCATCACCATCATCAATGGTTCTTCTGTTGCTTTGCAACCATAGCATCTTGAGGTGTGGGTGGGCAGGGGGGTCAATTGTTCCAAAATCAATCTCAAGGTGCAATTTTGGCATATCGTTGCAAGAAAAAAATCATTACAATTTTCAAAAATGACCTTCAGCAATATTGTCAGTGTTTCATATCCAGTTGTTTCCCTGATGCAGAGTAAACTCCCTGCTCTCTCATCGCTCTCTCCAAATAAGACAATTTGAAAATGATATGTTAATAAAACATGAATAAAGTAGTGTTTTGATTAGAAACAAATCTGATGAATGCTCACTTTCACCTTTCAGTGATGATGTGAGGGTTCCATATTCTTTTTTCCTTTGATGAACAGTCTTTCCTGCTCTTTCCAAGAGGTGTCTCCTCTGAAGCAGCAGCAACAGCGCCCTCTGCAAAGAAAAGTCTAAAAAGCTTACAGCACCTGGTATTCCCAGGCGGTCTCCCATTCAAGTACTAACCAGGCCCGACCCTGCTTAGCTTCCGAGATCGGACGAGATTGGGCGTGTTCAGGGTGGTATGGCCGTAAGCGATTAACTCCACCCACAATACCTCCTTTATACATGTGAATCATCACCATCATCAATGGTTCTTCTGTTGCTTTGCAACCATAGCATCTTGAGGTGTGGGTGGGCGGGAGGGTCAATTGTTCCAAAATCAATCTCAAGGTGCAATTTTGTCATATCGTTGCAAGAAAAAAATCATTACAATTTTCAAAAATGACCTTCAGCAATATTGTCAGTGTTTCACATCCAGTTGTTTCCCTGATGCAGAGTAAACTCCCTGCTCTTTCATCGCTCTCTCCAAATAAGACAATTTGAAAATGATATGTTAATAAAACATGAATAAAGTAGTGTTTTGATTAGAAACAAATCTGATGAATGCTCACTTTCACCTTTCAGTGATGATGTGAGGGTTCCATATTCTTTTTTCCTTTGATGAACAGTCTTTCCTGCTCTTTCCAAGAGGTGTCTCCTCTGAAGCAGCAGCAACAGCGCCCTCTGCAAAGAAAAGTCTAAAAAGCTTACAGCACCTGGTATTCCCAGGCGGTCTCCCATTCAAGTACTAACCAGGCCCGACCCTGCTTAGCTTCCGAGATCGGACGAGATTGGGCGTGTTCAGGGTGGTATGGCCGTAAGCGATTAACTCCACCCACAATACCTCCTTTATACATGTGAATCATCACCATCATCAATGGTTCTTCTGTTGCTTTGCAACCATAGCATCTTGAGGTGTGGTTGGGCGGGAGGGTCAATTGTTCCAAAATCAATCTCAAGGTGCAATTTTGTCATATCGTTGCAAGAAAAAAATCATTACAATTTTCAAAAATGACCTTCAGCAATATTGTCAGTGTTTCATATCCAGTTGTTTCCCTGATGCAGAGTAAACTCCCTGCTCTTTCATCGCTCTCTCCAAATAAGACAATTTGAAAATGATATGTTAATAAAACATGAATAAAGTAGTGTTTTGATTAGAAACAAATCTGATGAATGCTCACTTTCACCTTTCAGTGATGATGTGAGGGTTCCATATTCTTTTTTCCTTTGATGAACAGTCTTTCCTGCTCTTTCCAAGAGGTGTCTCCTCTGAAGCAGCAGCAACAGCGCCCTCTGCAAAGAAAAGTCTAAAAAGCTTACAGCACCTGGTATTCCCAGGCGGTCTCCCATTCAAGTACTAACCAGGCCCGACCCTGCTTAGCTTCCGAGATCGGACGAGATCGGGCGTGTTCAGGGTGGTATGGCCGTAAGCGATTAACTCCACCCACAATACCTCCTTTATACATGTGAATCATCACCATCATCAATGGTTCTTCTGTTGCTTTGCAACCATAGCATCTTGAGGTGTGGGTGGGCGGGAGGGTCAATTGTTCCAAAATCAATCTCAAGGTGCAATTTTGGCATATCGTTGCAAGAAAAAAATCATTACAATTTTCAAAAATGACCTTCAGCAATATTGTCAGTGTTTCATATCCAGTTGTTTCCCTGATGCAGAGTAAACTCCCTGCTCTCTCATCGCTCTCTCCAAATAAGACAATTTGAAAATGATATGTTAATAAAACATGAATAAAGTAGTGTTTTGATTAGAAACAAATCTGATGAATGCTCACTTTCACCTTTCAGTGATGATGTGAGGGTTCCATATTCTTTTTTCCTTTGATGAACAGTCTTTCCTGCTCTTTCCAAGAGGTGTCTCCTCTGAAGCAGCAGCAACAGCGCCCTCTGCAAAGAAAAGTCTAAAAAGCTTACAGCACCTGGTATTCCCAGGCGGTCTCCCATTCAAGTACTAACCAGGCCCGACCCTGCTTAGCTTCCGAGATCGGACGAGATTGGGCGTGTTCAGGGTGGTATGGCCGTAAGCGATTAACTCCACCCACAATACCTCCTTTATACATGTGAATCATCACCATCATCAATGGTTCTTCTGTTGCTTTGCAACCATAGCATCTTGAGGTGTGGTTGGGCGGGAGGGTCAATTGTTCCAAAATCAATCTCAAGGTGCAATTTTGTCATATCGTTGCAAGAAAAAAATCATTACAATTTTCAAAAATGACCTTCAGCAATATTGTCAGTGTTTCATATCCAGTTGTTTCCCTGATGCAGAGTAAACTCCCTGCTCTTTCATCGCTCTCTCCAAATAAGACAATTTGAAAATGATATGTTAATAAAACATGAATAAAGTAGTGTTTTGATTAGAAACAAATCTGATGAATGCTCACTTTCACCTTTCAGTGATGATGTGAGGGTTCCATATTCTTTTTTCCTTTGATGAACAGTCTTTCCTGCTCTTTCCAAGAGGTGTCTCCTCTGAAGCAGCAGCAACAGCGCCCTCTGCAAAGAAAAGTCTAAAAAGCTTACAGCACCTGGTATTCCCAGGCGGTCTCCCATTCAAGTACTAACCAGGCCCGACCCTGCTTAGCTTCCGAGATCGGACGAGATCGGGCGTGTTCAGGGTGGTATGGCCGTAAGCGATTAACTCCACCCACAATACCTCCTTTATACATGTGAATCATCACCATCATCAATGGTTCTTCTGTTGCTTTGCAACCATAGCATCTTGAGGTGTGGGTGGGCGTGAGGGTCAATTGTTCCAAAATCAATCTCAAGGTGCAATTTTGGCATATCGTTGCAAGAAAAAAATCATTACAATTTTCAAAAATGACCTTCAGCAATATTGTCAGTGTTTCATATCCAGTTGTTTCCCTGATGCAGAGTAAACTCCCTGCTCTTTCATCGCTCTCTCCAAATAAGACAATTTGAAAATGATATGTTAATAAAACATGAATAAAGTAGTGTTTTGATTAGAAACAAATCTGATGAATGCTCACTTTCACCTTTCAGTGATGATGTGAGGGTTCCATATTCTTTTTTCCTTTGATGAACAGTCTTTCCTGCTCTTTCCAAGAGGTGTCTCCTCTGAAGCAGCAGCAACAGCGCCCTCTGCAAAGAAAAGTCTAAAAAGCTTACAGCACCTGGTATTCCCAGGCGGTCTCCCATTCAAGTACTAACCAGGCCCGACCCTGCTTAGCTTCCGAGATCGGACGAGATTGGGCGTGTTCAGGGTGGTATGGCCGTAAGCGATTAACTCCACCCACAATACCTCCTTTATACATGTGAATCATCACCATCATCAATGGTTCTTCTGTTGCTTTGCAACCATAGCATCTTGAGGTGTGGGTGGGCAGGGGGGTCAATTGTTCCAAAATCAATCTCAAGGTGCAATTTTGTCATATCGTTGCAAGAAAAAAATCATTACAATTTTCAAAAATGACCTTCAGCAATATTGTCAGTGTTTCATATCCAGTTGTTTCCCTGATGCAGAGTAAACTCCCTGCTCTCTCATCGCTCTCTCCAAATAAGACAATTTGAAAATGATATGTTAATAAAACATGAATAAAGCAGTGTTTTGATTAGAAACAAATCTGATGAATGCTCACTTTCACCTTTCAGTGATGATGTGAGGGTTCCATATTCTTTTTTCCTTTGATGAACAGTCTTTCCTGCTCTTTCCAAGAGGTGTCTCCTCTGAAGCAGCAGCAACAGCGCCCTCTGCAAAGAAAAGTCTAAAAAGCTTACAGCACCTGGTATTCCCAGGCGGTCTCCCATTCAAGTACTAACCAGGCCCGACCCTGCTTAGCTTCCGAGATCGGACGAGATTGGGCGTGTTCAGGGTGGTATGGCCGTAAGCGATTAACTCCACCCACAATACCTCCTTTATACATGTGAATCATCACCATCATCAATGGTTCTTCTGTTGCTTTGCAACCATAGCATCTTGAGGTGTGGTTGGGCGGGAGGGTCAATTGTTCCAAAATCAATCTCAAGGTGCAATTTTGTCATATCGTTGCAAGAAAAAAATCATTACAATTTTCAAAAATGACCTTCAGCAATATTGTCAGTGTTTCATATCCAGTTGTTTCCCTGATGCAGAGTAAACTCCCTGCTCTTTCATCGCTCTCTCCAAATAAGACAATTTGAAAATGATATGTTAATAAAACATGAATAAAGTAGTGTTTTGATTAGAAACAAATCTGATGAATGCTCACTTTCACCTTTCAGTGATGATGTGAGGGTTCCATATTCTTTTTTCCTTTGATGAACAGTCTTTCCTGCTCTTTCCAAGAGGTGTCTCCTCTGAAGCAGCAGCAACAGCGCCCTCTGCAAAGAAAAGTCTAAAAAGCTTACAGCACCTGGTATTCCCAGGCGGTCTCCCATTCAAGTACTAACCAGGCCCGACCCTGCTTAGCTTCCGAGATCGGACGAGATTGGGCGTGTTCAGGGTGGTATGGCCGTAAGCGATTAACTCCACCCACAATACCTCCTTTATACATGTGAATCATCACCATCATCAATGGTTCTTCTGTTGCTTTGCAACCATAGCATCTTGAGTTGTGGGTGGGCGGGAGGGTCAATTGTTCCAAAATCAATCTCAAGGTGCAATTTTGTCATATCGTTGCAAGAAAAAAATCATTACAATTTTCAAAAATGACCTTCAGCAATATTGTCAGTGTTTCATATCCAGTTGTTTCCCTGATGCAGAGTAAACTCCCTGCTCTTTCATCGCTCTCTCCAAATAAGACAATTTGAAAATGATATGTTAATAAAACATGAATAAAGTAGTGTTTTGATTAGAAACAAATCTGATGAATGCTCACTTTCACCTTTCAGTGATGATGTGAGGGTTCCATATTCTTTTTTCCTTTGATGAACAGTCTTTCCTGCTCTTTCCAAGAGGTGTCTCCTCTGAAGCAGCAGCAACAGCGCCCTCTGCAAAGAAAAGTCTAAAAAGCTTACAGCACCTGGTATTCCCAGGCGGTCTCCCATTCAAGTACTAACCAGGCCCGACCGTGCTTAGTTTCCGAGATCAGACGAGATCGGGCGTGTTCAGGGTGGTATGGCCGTAAGCGATTAACTCCACCCACAATACCTCCTTTATACATGTGAATCATCACCATCATCAATGGTTCTTCTGTTGCTTTGCAACCATAGAATCTTGAGGTGCGGGTGGGCAGGGGGGTCAATTGTTCCAAAATCAATCTCAAGGTGCAATTTTGTCATATCGTTGCAAGAAAAAAATCATTACAATTTTCAAAAATGACCTTCAGCAATATTGTCAGTGTTTCATATCCAGTTGTTTCCCTGATGCAGAGTAAACTCCCTGCTCTCTCATCGCTCTCTCCAAATAAGACAATTTGAAAATTATATGTTAATAAAACATGAATAAAGTAGTGTTTTGATTAGAAACAAATCTGATGAATGCTCACTTTCACCTTTCAGTGATGATGTGAGGGTTCCATATTCTTTTTTCCTTTGATGAACAGTCTTTCCTGCTCTTTCCAAGAGGTGTCTCCTCTGAAGCAGCAGCAACAGCGCCCTCTGCAAAGAAAAGTCTAAAAAGCTTACAGCACCTGGTATTCCCAGGCGGTCTCCCATTCAAGTACTAACCAGGCCCGACCCTGCTTAGCTTCCGAGATCGGACGAGATCGGGCGTGTTCAGGGTGGTATGGCCGTAAGCGATTAACTCCACCCACAATACCTCCTTTATACATGTGAATCATCACCATCATCAATGGTTCTTCTGTTGCTTTGCAACCATAGCATCTTGAGGTGTGGTTGGGCGGGAGGGTCAATTGTTCCAAAATCAATCTCAAGGTGCAATTTTGTCATATCGTTGCAAGAAAAAAATCATTACAATTTTCAAAAATGACCTTCAGCAATATTGTCAGTGTTTCATATCCAGTTGTTTCCCTGATGCAGAGTAAACTCCCTGCTCTTTCATCGCTCTCTCCAAATAAGACAATTTGAAAATGATATGTTAATAAAACATGAATAAAGTAGTGTTTTGATTAGAAACAAATCTGATGAATGCTCACTTTCACCTTTCAGTGATGATGTGAGGGTTCCATATTCTTTTTTCCTTTGATGAACAGTCTTTCCTGCTCTTTCCAAGAGGTGTCTCCTCTGAAGCAGCAGCAACAGCGCCCTCTGCAAAGAAAAGTCTAAAAAGCTTACAGCACCTGGTATTCCCAGGCGGTCTCCCATTCAAGTACTAACCAGGCCCGACCGTGCTTAGTTTCCGAGATCAGACGAGATCGGGCGTGTTCAGGGTGGTATGGCCGTAAGCGATTAACTCCACCCACAATACCTCCTTTATACATGTGAATCATCACCATCATCAATGGTTCTTCTGTTGCTTTGCAACCATAGAATCTTGAGGTGCGGGTGGGCAGGGGGGTCAATTGTTCCAAAATCAATCTCAAGGTGCAATTTTGTCATATCGTTGCAAGAAAAAAATCATTACAATTTTCAAAAATGACCTTCAGCAATATTGTCAGTGTTTCATATCCAGTTGTTTCCCTGATGCAGAGTAAACTCCCTGCTCTCTCATCGCTCTCTCCAAATAAGACAATTTGAAAATGATATGTTAATAAAACATGAATAAAGTAGTGTTTTGATTAGAAACAAATCTGATGAATGCTCACTTTCACCTTTCAGTGATGATGTGAGGGTTCCATATTCTTTTTTCCTTTGATGAACAGTCTTTCCTGCTCTTTCCAAGAGGTGTCTCCTCTGAAGCAGCAGCAACAGCGCCCTCTGCAAAGAAAAGTCTAAAAAGCTTACAGCACCTGGTATTCCCAGGCGGTCTCCCATTCAAGTACTAACCAGGCCCGACCCTGCTTAGCTTCCGAGATCGGACGAGATCGGGCGTGTTCAGGGTGGTATGGCCGTAAGCGATTAACTCCACCCACAATACCTCCTTTATACATGTGAATCATCACCATCATCAATGGTTCTTCTGTTGCTTTGCAACCATAGCATCTTGAGGTGTGGGTGGGCGGGAGGGTCAATTGTTCCAAAATCAATCTCAAGGTGCAATTTTGTCATATCGTTGCAAGAAAAAAATCATTACAATTTTCAAAAATGACCTTCAGCAATATTGTCAGTGTTTCATATCCAGTTGTTTCCCTGATGCAGAGTAAACTCCCTGCTCTTTCATCGCTCTCTCCAAATAAGACAATTTGAAAATGATATGTTAATAAAACATGAATAAAGTAGTGTTTTGATTAGAAACAAATCTGATGAATGCTCACTTTCACCTTTCAGTGATGATGTGAGGGTTCCATATTCTTTTTTCCTTTGATGAACAGTCTTTCCTGCTCTTTCCAAGAGGTGTCTCCTCTGAAGCAGCAGCAACAGCGCCCTCTGCAAAGAAAAGTCTAAAAAGCTTACAGCACCTGGTATTCCCAGGCGGTCTCCCATTCAAGTACTAACCAGGCCCGACCCTGCTTAGCTTCCGAGATCGGACGAGATTGGGCGTGTTCAGGGTGGTATGGCCGTAAGCGATTAACTCCACCCACAATACCTCCTTTATACATGTGAATCATCACCATCATCAATGGTTCTTCTGTTGCTTTGCAACCATAGCATCTTGAGGTGTGGTTGGGCGGGAGGGTCAATTGTTCCAAAATCAATCTCAAGGTGCAATTTTGTCATATCGTTGCAAGAAAAAAATCATTACAATTTTCAAAAATGACCTTCAGCAATATTGTCAGTGTTTCATATCCAGTTGTTTCCCTGATGCAGAGTAAACTCCCTGCTCTTTCATCGCTCTCTCCAAATAAGACAATTTGAAAATGATATGTTAATAAAACATGAATAAAGTAGTGTTTTGATTAGAAACAAATCTGATGAATGCTCACTTTCACCTTTCAGTGATGATGTGAGGGTTCCATATTCTTTTTTCCTTTGATGAACAGTCTTTCCTGCTCTTTCCAAGAGGTGTCTCCTCTGAAGCAGCAGCAACAGCGCCCTCTGCAAAGAAAAGTCTAAAAAGCTTACAGCACCTGGTATTCCCAGGCGGTCTCCCATTCAAGTACTAACCAGGCCCGACCCTGCTTAGCTTCCGAGATCGGACGAGATTGGGCGTGTTCAGGGTGGTATGGCCGTAAGCGATTAACTCCACCCACAATACCTCCTTTATACATGTGAATCATCACCATCATCAATGGTTCTTCTGTTGCTTTGCAACCATAGCATCTTGAGGTGTGGTTGGGCGGGAGGGTCAATTGTTCCAAAATCAATCTCAAGGTGCAATTTTGTCATATCGTTGCAAGAAAAAAATCATTACAATTTTCAAAAATGACCTTCAGCAATATTGTCAGTGTTTCATATCCAGTTGTTTCCCTGATGCAGAGTAAACTCCCTGCTCTCTCATCGCTCTCTCCAAATAAGACAATTTGAAAATGATATGTTAATAAAACATGAATAAAGTAGTGTTTTGATTAGAAACAAATCTGATGAATGCTCACTTTCACCTTTCAGTGATGATGTGAGGGTTCCATATTCTTTTTTCCTTTGATGAACAGTCTTTCCTGCTCTTTCCAAGAGGTGTCTCCTCTGAAGCAGCAGCAACAGCGCCCTCTGCAAAGAAAAGTCTAAAAAGCTTACAGCACCTGGTATTCCCAGGCGGTCTCCCATTCAAGTACTAACCAGGCCAGACCCTGCTTAGCTTCCGAGATCGGACGAGATTGGGCGTGTTCAGGGTGGTATGGCCGTAAGCGATTAACTCCACCCACAATACCTCCTTTATACATGTGAATCATCACCATCATCAATGGTTCTTCTGTTGCTTTGCAACCATAGCATCTTGAGGTGTGGGTGGGCGGGAGGGTCAATTGTTCCAAAATCAATCTCAAGGTGCAATTTTGTCATATCGTTGCAAGAAAAAAATCATTACAATTTTCAAAAATGACCTTCAGCAATATTGTCAGTGTTTCATATCCAGTTGTTTCCCTGATGCAGAGTAAACTCCCTGCTCTTTCATCGCTCTCTCCAAATAAGACAATTTGAAAATGATATGTTAATAAAACATGAATAAAGTAGTGTTTTGATTAGAAACAAATCTGATGAATGCTCACTTTCACCTTTCAGTGATGA
The DNA here is from genome assembly GCF_024713975.1 of Paralichthys olivaceus. Taxonomy (NCBI): domain Eukaryota; kingdom Metazoa; phylum Chordata; class Actinopteri; order Pleuronectiformes; family Paralichthyidae; genus Paralichthys; species Paralichthys olivaceus. The sequence continues at coordinate 22,214,764 of NC_091097.1, read as the reverse complement.
TGTGAGGGTTCCATATTCTTTTTTCCTTTGATGAACAGTCTTTCCTGCTCTTTCCAAGAGGTGTCTCCTCTGAAGCAGCAGCAACAGCGCCCTCTGCAAAGAAAAGTCTAAAAAGCTTACAGCACCTGGTATTCCCAGGCGGTCTCCCATTCAAGTACTAACCAGGCCCGACCCTGCTTAGCTTCCGAGATCGGACGAGATCGGGCGTGTTCAGGGTGGTATGGCCGTAAGCGATTAACTCCACCCACAATACCTCCTTTATACATGTGAATCATCACCATCATCAATGGTTCTTCTGTTGCTTTGCAACCATAGCATCTTGAGGTGTGGGTGGGCGTGAGGGTCAATTGTTCCAAAATCAATCTCAAGGTGCAATTTTGGCATATCGTTGCAAGAAAAAAATCATTACAATTTTCAAAAATGACCTTCAGCAATATTGTCAGTGTTTCATATCCAGTTGTTTCCCTGATGCAGAGTAAACTCCCTGCTCTTTCATCGCTCTCTCCAAATAAGACAATTTGAAAATGATATGTTAATAAAACATGAATAAAGTAGTGTTTTGATTAGAAACAAATCTGATGAATGCTCACTTTCACCTTTCAGTGATGATGTGAGGGTTCCATATTCTTTTTTCCTTTGATGAACAGTCTTTCCTGCTCTTTCCAAGAGGTGTCTCCTCTGAAGCAGCAGCAACAGCGCCCTCTGCAAAGAAAAGTCTAAAAAGCTTACAGCACCTGGTATTCCCAGGCGGTCTCCCATTCAAGTACTAACCAGGCCCGACCCTGCTTAGCTTCCGAGATCGGACGAGATTGGGCGTGTTCAGGGTGGTATGGCCGTAAGCGATTAACTCCACCCACAATACCTCCTTTATACATGTGAATCATCACCATCATCAATGGTTCTTCTGTTGCTTTGCAACCATAGCATCTTGAGGTGTGGGTGGGCGTGAGGGTCAATTGTTCCAAAATCAATCTCAAGGTGCAATTTTGTCATATCGTTGCAAGAAAAAAATCATTACAATTTTCAAAAATGACCTTCAGCAATATTGTCAGTGTTTCATATCCAGTTGTTTCCCTGATGCAGAGTAAACTCCCTGCTCTTTCATCGCTCTCTCCAAATAAGACAATTTGAAAATGATATGTTAATAAAACATGAATAAAGTAGTGTTTTGATTAGAAACAAATCTGATGAATGCTCACTTTCACCTTTCAGTGATGATGTGAGGGTTCCATATTCTTTTTTCCTTTGATGAACAGTCTTTCCTGCTCTTTCCAAGAGGTGTCTCCTCTGAAGCAGCAGCAACAGCGCCCTCTGCAAAGAAAAGTCTAAAAAGCTTACAGCACCTGGTATTCCCAGGCGGTCTCCCATTCAAGTACTAACCAGGCCCGACCCTGCTTAGCTTCCGAGATCGGACGAGATTGGGCGTGTTCAGGGTGGTATGGCCGTAAGCGATTAACTCCACCCACAATACCTCCTTTATACATGTGAATCATCACCATCATCAATGGTTCTTCTGTTGCTTTGCAACCATAGCATCTTGAGGTGTGGGTGGGCGTGAGGGTCAATTGTTCCAAAATCAATCTCAAGGTGCAATTTTGTCATATCGTTGCAAGAAAAAAATCATTACAATTTTCAAAAATGACCTTCAGCAATATTGTCAGTGTTTCATATCCAGTTGTTTCCCTGATGCAGAGTAAACTCCCTGCTCTTTCATCGCTCTCTCCAAATAAGACAATTTGAAAATGATATGTTAATAAAACATGAATAAAGTAGTGTTTTGATTAGAAACAAATCTGATGAATGCTCACTTTCACCTTTCAGTGATGATGTGAGGGTTCCATATTCTTTTTTCCTTTGATGAACAGTCTTTCCTGCTCTTTCCAAGAGGTGTCTCCTCTGAAGCAGCAGCAACAGCGCCCTCTGCAAAGAAAAGTCTAAAAAGCTTACAGCACCTGGTATTCCCAGGCGGTCTCCCATTCAAGTACTAACCAGGCCCGACCGTGCTTAGTTTCCGAGATCAGACGAGATCGGGCGTGTTCAGGGTGGTATGGCCGTAAGCGATTAACTCCACCCACAATACCTCCTTTATACATGTGAATCATCACCATCATCAATGGTTCTTCTGTTGCTTTGCAACCATAGAATCTTGAGGTGTGGGTGGGCAGGGGGGTCAATTGTTCCAAAATCAATCTCAAGGTGCAATTTTGTCATATCGTTGCAAGAAAAAAATCATTACAATTTTCAAAAATGACCTTCAGCAATATTGTCAGTGTTTCATATCCAGTTGTTTCCCTGATGCAGAGTAAACTCCCTGCTCTTTCATCGCTCTCTCCAAATAAGACAATTTGAAAATGATATGTTAATAAAACATGAATAAAGTAGTGTTTTGATTAGAAACAAATCTGATGAATGCTCACTTTCACCTTTCAGTGATGATGTGAGGGTTCCATATTCTTTTTTCCTTTGATGAACAGTCTTTCCTGCTCTTTCCAAGAGGTGTCTCCTCTGAAGCAGCAGCAACAGCGCCCTCTGCAAAGAAAAGTCTAAAAAGCTTACAGCACCTGGTATTCCCAGGCGGTCTCCCATTCAAGTACTAACCAGGCCCGACCGTGCTTAGTTTCCGAGATCAGACGAGATCGGGCGTGTTCAGGGTGGTATGGCCGTAAGCGATTAACTCCACCCACAATACCTCCTTTATACATGTGAATCATCACCATCATCAATGGTTCTTCTGTTGCTTTGCAACCATAGAATCTTGAGGTGCGGGTGGGCAGGGGGGTCAATTGTTCCAAAATCAATCTCAAGGTGCAATTTTGTCATATCGTTGCAAGAAAAAAATCATTACAATTTTCAAAAATGACCTTCAGCAATATTGTCAGTGTTTCATATCCAGTTGTTTCCCTGATGCAGAGTAAACTCCCTGCTCTCTCATCGCTCTCTCCAAATAAGACAATTTGAAAATGATATGTTAATAAAACATGAATAAAGTAGTGTTTTGATTAGAAACAAATCTGATGAATGCTCACTTTCACCTTTCAGTGATGATGTGAGGGTTCCATATTCTTTTTTCCTTTGATGAACAGTCTTTCCTGCTCTTTCCAAGAGGTGTCTCCTCTGAAGCAGCAGCAACAGCGCCCTCTGCAAAGAAAAGTCTAAAAAGCTTACAGCACCTGGTATTCCCAGGCGGTCTCCCATTCAAGTACTAACCAGGCCCGACCGTGCTTAGTTTCCGAGATCAGACGAGATCGGGCGTGTTCAGGGTGGTATGGCCGTAAGCGATTAACTCCACCCACAATACCTCCTTTATACATGTGAATCATCACCATCATCAATGGTTCTTCTGTTGCTTTGCAACCATAGAATCTTGAGGTGCGGGTGGGCAGGGGGGTCAATTGTTCCAAAATCAATCTCAAGGTGCAATTTTGTCATATCGTTGCAAGAAAAAAATCATTACAATTTTCAAAAATGACCTTCAGCAATATTGTCAGTGTTTCATATCCAGTTGTTTCCCTGATGCAGAGTAAACTCCCTGCTCTCTCATCGCTCTCTCCAAATAAGACAATTTGAAAATGATATGTTAATAAAACATGAATAAAGTAGTGTTTTGATTAGAAACAAATCTGATGAATGCTCACTTTCACCTTTCAGTGATGATGTGAGGGTTCCATATTCTTTTTTCCTTTGATGAACAGTCTTTCCTGCTCTTTCCAAGAGGTGTCTCCTCTGAAGCAGCAGCAACAGCGCCCTCTGCAAAGAAAAGTCTAAAAAGCTTACAGCACCTGGTATTCCCAGGCGGTCTCCCATTCAAGTACTAACCAGGCCCGACCCTGCTTAGCTTCCAAGATCGGACGAGATCGGGCGTGTTCAGGGTGGTATGGCCGTAAGCGATTAACTCCACCCACAATACCTCCTTTATACATGTGAATCATCACCATCATCAATGGTTCTTCTGTTGCTTTGCAACCATAGCATCTTGAGGTGTGGGTGGGCGTGAGGGTCAATTGTTCCAAAATCAATCTCAAGGTGCAATTTTGGCATATCGTTGCAAGAAAAAAATCATTACAATTTTCAAAAATGACCTTCAGCAATATTGTCAGTGTTTCATATCCAGTTGTTTCCCTGATGCAGAGTAAACTCCCTGCTCTTTCATCGCTCTCTCCAAATAAGACAATTTGAAAATGATATGTTAATAAAACATGAATAAAGTAGTGTTTTGATTAGAAACAAATCTGATGAATGCTCACTTTCACCTTTCAGTGATGATGTGAGGGTTCCATATTCTTTTTTCCTTTGATGAACAGTCTTTCCTGCTCTTTCCAAGAGGTGTCTCCTCTGAAGCAGCAGCAACAGCGCCCTCTGCAAAGAAAAGTCTAAAAAGCTTACAGCACCTGGTATTCCCAGGCGGTCTCCCATTCAAGTACTAACCAGGCCCGACCCTGCTTAGCTTCCGAGATCGGACGAGATTGGGCGTGTTCAGGGAGGTATGGCCGTAAGCGATTAACTCCACCCACAATACCTCCTTTATACATGTGAATCATCACCATCATCAATGGTTCTTCTGTTGCTTTGCAACCATAGCATCTTGAGGTGTGGGTGGGCGTGAGGGTCAATTGTTCCAAAATCAATCTCAAGGTGCAATTTTGGCATATCGTTGCAAGAAAAAAATCATTACAATTTTCAAAAATGACCTTCAGCAATATTGTCAGTGTTTCATATCCAGTTGTTTCCCTGATGCAGAGTAAACTCCCTGCTCTTTCATCGCTCTCTCCAAATAAGACAATTTGAAAATGATATGTTAATAAAACATGAATAAAGTAGTGTTTTGATTAGAAACAAATCTGATGAATGCTCACTTTCACCTTTCAGTGATGATGTGAGGGTTCCATATTCTTTTTTCCTTTGATGAACAGTCTTTCCTGCTCTTTCCAAGAGGTGTCTCCTCTGAAGCAGCAGCAACAGCGCCCTCTGCAAAGAAAAGTCTAAAAAGCTTACAGCACCTGGTATTCCCAGGCGGTCTCCCATTCAAGTACTAACCAGGCCCGACCCTGCTTAGCTTCCGAGATCGGACGAGATTGGGCGTGTTCAGGGAGGTATGGCCGTAAGCGATTAACTCCACCCACAATACCTCCTTTATACATGTGAATCATCACCATCATCAATGGTTCTTATGTTGCTTTGCAACCATAGCATCTTGAGGTGTGGGTGGGCGTGAGGGTCAATTGTTCCAAAATCAATCTCAAGGTGCAATTTTGTCATATCGTTGCAAGAAAAAAATCATTACAATTTTCAAAAATGACCTTCAGCAATATTGTCAGTGTTTCATATCCAGTTGTTTCCCTGATGCAGAGTAAACTCCCTGCTCTTTCATCGCTCTCTCCAAATAAGACAATTTGAAAATGATATGTTAATAAAACATGAATAAAGTAGTGTTTTGATTAGAAACAAATCTGATGAATGCTCACTTTCACCTTTCAGTGATGATGTGAGGGTTCCATATTCTTTTTTCCTTTGATGAACAGTCTTTCCTGCTCTTTCCAAGAGGTGTCTCCTCTGAAGCAGCAGCAACAGCGCCCTCTGCAAAGAAAAGTCTAAAAAGCTTACAGCACCTGGTATTCCCAGGCGGTCTCCCATTCAAGTACTAACCAGGCCCGACCCTGCTTAGCTTCCGAGATCGGACGAGATTGGGCGTGTTCAGGGTGGTATGGCCGTAAGCGATTAACTCCACCCACAATACCTCCTTTATACATGTGAATCATCACCATCATCAATGGTTCTTCTGTTGCTTTGCAACCATAGCATCTTGAGGTGTGGGTGGGCGGGAGGGTCAATTGTTCCAAAATCAATCTCAAGGTGCAATTTTGTCATATCGTTGCAAGAAAAAAATCATTACAATTTTCAAAAATGACCTTCAGCAATATTGTCAGTGTTTCATATCCAGTTGTTTCCCTGATGCAGAGTAAACTCCCTGCTCTTTCATCGCTCTCTCCAAATAAGACAATTTGAAAATGATATGTTAATAAAACATGAATAAAGTAGTGTTTTGATTAGAAACAAATCTGATGAATGCTCACTTTCACCTTTCAGTGATGATGTGAGGGTTCCATATTCTTTTTTCCTTTGATGAACAGTCTTTCCTGCTCTTTCCAAGAGGTGTCTCCTCTGAAGCAGCAGCAACAGCGCCCTCTGCAAAGAAAAGTCTAAAAAGCTTACAGCACCTGGTATTCCCAGGCGGTCTCCCATTCAAGTACTAACCAGGCCCGACCCTGCTTAGCTTCCGAGATCGGACGAGATTGGGCGTGTTCAGGGTGGTATGGCCGTAAGCGATTAACTCCACCCACAATACCTCCTTTATACATGTGAATCATCACCATCATCAATGGTTCTTCTGTTGCTTTGCAACCATAGCATCTTGAGGTGTGGTTGGGCGGGAGGGTCAATTGTTCCAAAATCAATCTCAAGGTGCAATTTTGTCATATCGTTGCAAGAAAAAAATCATTACAATTTTCAAAAATGACCTTCAGCAATATTGTCAGTGTTTCATATCCAGTTGTTTCCCTGATGCAGAGTAAACTCCCTGCTCTTTCATCGCTCTCTCCAAATAAGACAATTTGAAAATGATATGTTAATAAAACATGAATAAAGTAGTGTTTTGATTAGAAACAAATCTGATGAATGCTCACTTTCACCTTTCAGTGATGATGTGAGGGTTCCATATTCTTTTTTCCTTTGATGAACAGTCTTTCCTGCTCTTTCCAAGAGGTGTCTCCTCTGAAGCAGCAGCAACAGCGCCCTCTGCAAAGAAAAGTCTAAAAAGCTTACAGCACCTGGTATTCCCAGGCGGTCTCCCATTCAAGTACTAACCAGGCCCGACCCTGCTTAGCTTCCGAGATCGGACGAGATTGGGTGTGTTCAGGGTGCAATGGCCGTAAGCGATTAACTCCACCCACAATACCTCCTTTATACATGTGAATCATCACCATCATCAATGGTTCTTCTGTTGCTTTGCAACCATAGCATCTTGAGGTGTGGGTGGGCGGGAGGGTCAATTGTTCCAAAATCAATCTCAAGGTGCAATTTTGTCATATCGTTGCAAGAAAAAAATCATTACAATTTTCAAAAATGACCTTCAGCAATATTGTCAGTGTTTCATATCCAGTTGTTTCCCTGATGCAGAGTAAACTCCCTGCTCTTTCATCGCTCTCTCCAAATAAGACAATTTGAAAATGATATGTTAATAAAACATGAATAAAGTAGTGTTTTGATTAGAAACAAATCTGATGAATGCTCACTTTCACCTTTCAGTGATGATGTGAGGGTTCCATATTCTTTTTTCCTTTGATGAACAGTCTTTCCTGCTCTTTCCAAGAGGTGTCTCCTCTGAAGCAGCAGCAACAGCGCCCTCTGCAAAGAAAAGTCTAAAAAGCTTACAGCACCTGGTATTCCCAGGCGGTCTCCCATTCAAGTACTAACCAGGCCCGACCGTGCTTAGTTTCCGAGATCAGACGAGATCGGGCGTGTTCAGGGTGGTATGGCCGTAAGCGATTAACTCCACCCACAATACCTCCTTTATACATGTGAATCATCACCATCATCAATGGTTCTTCTGTTGCTTTGCAACCATAGAATCTTGAGGTGCGGGTGGGCAGGGGGGTCAATTGTTCCAAAATCAATCTCAAGGTGCAATTTTGTCATATCGTTGCAAGAAAAAAATCATTACAATTTTCAAAAATGACCTTCAGCAATATTGTCAGTGTTTCATATCCAGTTGTTTCCCTGATGCAGAGTAAACTCCCTGCTCTCTCATCGCTCTCTCCAAATAAGACAATTTGAAAATGATATGTTAATAAAACATGAATAAAGTAGTGTTTTGATTAGAAACAAATCTGATGAATGCTCACTTTCACCTTTCAGTGATGATGTGAGGGTTCCATATTCTTTTTTCCTTTGATGAACAGTCTTTCCTGCTCTTTCCAAGAGGTGTCTCCTCTGAAGCAGCAGCAACAGCGCCCTCTGCAAAGAAAAGTCTAAAAAGCTTACAGCACCTGGTATTCCCAGGCGGTCTCCCATTCAAGTACTAACCAGGCCCGACCCTGCTTAGCTTCCGAGATCGGACGAGATCGGGCGTGTTCAGGGTGGTATGGCCGTAAGCGATTAACTCCACCCACAATACCTCCTTTATACATGTGAATCATCACCATCATCAATGGTTCTTCTGTTGCTTTGCAACCATAGCATCTTGAGGTGTGGTTGGGCGGGAGGGTCAATTGTTCCAAAATCAATCTCAAGGTGCAATTTTGTCATATCGTTGCAAGAAAAAAATCATTACAATTTTCAAAAATGACCTTCAGCAATATTGTCAGTGTTTCATATCCAGTTGTTTCCCTGATGCAGAGTAAACTCCCTGCTCTTTCATCGCTCTCTCCAAATAAGACAATTTGAAAATGATATGTTAATAAAACATGAATAAAGTAGTGTTTTGATTAGAAACAAATCTGATGAATGCTCACTTTCACCTTTCAGTGATGATGTGAGGGTTCCATATTCTTTTTTCCTTTGATGAACAGTCTTTCCTGCTCTTTCCAAGAGGTGTCTCCTCTGAAGCAGCAGCAACAGCGCCCTCTGCAAAGAAAAGTCTAAAAAGCTTACAGCACCTGGTATTCCCAGGCGGTCTCCCATTCAAGTACTAACCAGGCCCGACCGTGCTTAGTTTCCGAGATCAGACGAGATCGGGCGTGTTCAGGGTGGTATGGCCGTAAGCGATTAACTCCACCCACAATACCTCCTTTATACATGTGAATCATCACCATCATCAATGGTTCTTCTGTTGCTTTGCAACCATAGAATCTTGAGGTGCGGGTGGGCAGGGGGGTCAATTGTTCCAAAATCAATCTCAAGGTGCAATTTTGTCATATCGTTGCAAGAAAAAAATCATTACAATTTTCAAAAATGACCTTCAGCAATATTGTCAGTGTTTCATATCCAGTTGTTTCCCTGATGCAGAGTAAACTCCCTGCTCTCTCATCGCTCTCTCCAAATAAGACAATTTGAAAATGATATGTTAATAAAACATGAATAAAGTAGTGTTTTGATTAGAAACAAATCTGATGAATGCTCACTTTCACCTTTCAGTGATGATGTGAGGGTTCCATATTCTTTTTTCCTTTGATGAACAGTCTTTCCTGCTCTTTCCAAGAGGTGTCTCCTCTGAAGCAGCAGCAACAGCGCCCTCTGCAAAGAAAAGTCTAAAAAGCTTACAGCACCTGGTATTCCCAGGCGGTCTCCCATTCAAGTACTAACCAGGCCCGACCCTGCTTAGCTTCCGAGATCGGACGAGATCGGGCGTGTTCAGGGTGGTATGGCCGTAAGCGATTAACTCCACCCACAATACCTCCTTTATACATGTGAATCATCACCATCATCAATGGTTCTTCTGTTGCTTTGCAACCATAGCATCTTGAGGTGTGGGTGGGCGGGAGGGTCAATTGTTCCAAAATCAATCTCAAGGTGCAATTTTGTCATATCGTTGCAAGAAAAAAATCATTACAATTTTCAAAAATGACCTTCAGCAATATTGTCAGTGTTTCATATCCAGTTGTTTCCCTGATGCAGAGTAAACTCCCTGCTCTTTCATCGCTCTCTCCAAATAAGACAATTTGAAAATGATATGTTAATAAAACATGAATAAAGTAGTGTTTTGATTAGAAACAAATCTGATGAATGCTCACTTTCACCTTTCAGTGATGATGTGAGGGTTCCATATTCTTTTTTCCTTTGATGAACAGTCTTTCCTGCTCTTTCCAAGAGGTGTCTCCTCTGAAGCAGCAGCAACAGCGCCCTCTGCAAAGAAAAGTCTAAAAAGCTTACAGCACCTGGTATTCCCAGGCGGTCTCCCATTCAAGTACTAACCAGGCCCGACCCTGCTTAGCTTCCGAGATCGGACGAGATTGGGCGTGTTCAGGGTGGTATGGCCGTAAGCGATTAACTCCACCCACAATACCTCCTTTATACATGTGAATCATCACCATCATCAATGGTTCTTCTGTTGCTTTGCAACCATAGCATCTTGAGGTGTGGTTGGGCGGGAGGGTCAATTGTTCCAAAATCAATCTCAAGGTGCAATTTTGTCATATCGTTGCAAGAAAAAAATCATTACAATTTTCAAAAATGACCTTCAGCAATATTGTCAGTGTTTCATATCCAGTTGTTTCCCTGATGCAGAGTAAACTCCCTGCTCTTTCATCGCTCTCTCCAAATAAGACAATTTGAAAATGATATGTTAATAAAACATGAATAAAGTAGTGTTTTGATTAGAAACAAATCTGATGAATGCTCACTTTCACCTTTCAGTGATGATGTGAGGGTTCCATATTCTTTTTTCCTTTGATGAACAGTCTTTCCTGCTCTTTCCAAGAGGTGTCTCCTCTGAAGCAGCAGCAACAGCGCCCTCTGCAAAGAAAAGTCTAAAAAGCTTACAGCACCTGGTATTCCCAGGCGGTCTCCCATTCAAGTACTAACCAGGCCCGACCCTGCTTAGCTTCCGAGATCGGACGAGATTGGGCGTGTTCAGGGTGGTATGGCCGTAAGCGATTAACTCCACCCACAATACCTCCTTTATACATGTGAATCATCACCATCATCAATGGTTCTTCTGTTGCTTTGCAACCATAGCATCTTGAGGTGTGGTTGGGCGGGAGGGTCAATTGTTCCAAAATCAATCTCAAGGTGCAATTTTGTCATATCGTTGCAAGAAAAAAATCATTACAATTTTCAAAAATGACCTTCAGCAATATTGTCAGTGTTTCATATCCAGTTGTTTCCCTGATGCAGAGTAAACTCCCTGCTCTCTCATCGCTCTCTCCAAATAAGACAATTTGAAAATGATATGTTAATAAAACATGAATAAAGTAGTGTTTTGATTAGAAACAAATCTGATGAATGCTCACTTTCACCTTTCAGTGATGATGTGAGGGTTCCATATTCTTTTTTCCTTTGATGAACAGTCTTTCCTGCTCTTTCCAAGAGGTGTCTCCTCTGAAGCAGCAGCAACAGCGCCCTCTGCAAAGAAAAGTCTAAAAAGCTTACAGCACCTGGTATTCCCAGGCGGTCTCCCATTCAAGTACTAACCAGGCCAGACCCTGCTTAGCTTCCGAGATCGGACGAGATTGGGCGTGTTCAGGGTGGTATGGCCGTAAGCGATTAACTCCACCCACAATACCTCCTTTATACATGTGAATCATCACCATCATCAATGGTTCTTCTGTTGCTTTGCAACCATAGCATCTTGAGGTGTGGGTGGGCGGGAGGGTCAATTGTTCCAAAATCAATCTCAAGGTGCAATTTTGTCATATCGTTGCAAGAAAAAAATCATTACAATTTTCAAAAATGACCTTCAGCAATATTGTCAGTGTTTCATATCCAGTTGTTTCCCTGATGCAGAGTAAACTCCCTGCTCTTTCATCGCTCTCTCCAAATAAGACAATTTGAAAATGATATGTTAATAAAACATGAATAAAGTAGTGTTTTGATTAGAAACAAATCTGATGAATGCTCACTTTCACCTTTCAGTGATGATGTGAGGGTTCCATATTCTTTTTTCCTTTGATGAACAGTCTTTCCTGCTCTTTCCAAGAGGTGTCTCCTCTGAAGCAGCAGCAACAGCGCCCTCTGCAAAGAAAAGTCTAAAAAGCTTACAGCACCTGGTATTCCCAGGCGGTCTCCCATTCAAGTACTAACCAGGCCCGACCCTGCTTAGCTTCCGAGATCGGACGAGATCGGGCGTGTTCAGGGTGGTATGGCCGTAAGCGATTAACTCCACCCACAATACCTCCTTTATACATGTGAATCATCACCATCATCAATGGTTCTTCTGTTGCTTTGCAACCATAGCATCTTGAGTTGTGGGTGGGCGGGAGGGTCAATTGTTCCAAAATCAATCTCAAGGTGCAATTTTGTCATATCGTTGCAAGAAAAAAATCATTACAATTTTCAAAAATGACCTTCAGCAATATTGTCAGTGTTTCATATCCAGTTGTTTCCCTGATGCAGAGTAAACTCCCTGCTCTTTCATCGCTCTCTCCAAATAAGACAATTTGAAAATGATATGTTAATAAAACATGAATAAAGTAGTGTTTTGATTAGAAACAAATCTGATGAATGCTCACTTTCACCTTTCAGTGATGATGTGAGGGTTCCATATTCTTTTTTCCTTTGATGAACAGTCTTTCCTGCTCTTTCCAAGAGGTGTCTCCTCTGAAGCAGCAGCAACAGCGCCCTCTGCAAAGAAAAGTCTAAAAAGCTTACAGCACCTGGTATTCCCAGGCGGTCTCCCATTCAAGTACTAACCAGGCCCGACCCTGCTTAGCTTCCGAGATCAGACGAGATCGGGCGTGTTCAGGGTGGTATGGCCGTAAGCGATTAACTCCACCCACAATACCTCCTTTATACATGTGAATCATCACCATCATCAATGGTTCTTCTGTTGCTTTGCAACCATAGCATCTTGAGGTGTGGGTGGGCGTGAGGGTCAATTGTTCCAAAATCAATCTCAAGGTGCAATTTTGGCATATCGTTGCAAGAAAAAAATCATTACAATTTTCAAAAATGACCTTCAGCAATATTGTCAGTGTTTCATATCCAGTTGTTTCCCTGATGCAGAGTAAACTCCCTGCTCTTTCATCGCTCTCTCCAAATAAGACAATTTGAAAATGATATGTTAATAAAACATGAATAAAGTAGTGTTTTGATTAGAAACAAATCTGATGAATGCTCACTTTCACCTTTCAGTGATGATGTGAGGGTTCCATATTCTTTTTTCCTTTGATGAACAGTCTTTCCTGCTCTTTCCAAGAGGTGTCTCCTCTGAAGCAGCAGCAACAGCGCCCTCTGCAAAGAAAAGTCTAAAAAGCTTACAGCACCTGGTATTCCCAGGCGGTCTCCCATTCAAGTACTAACCAGGCCCGACCCTGCTTAGCTTCCGAGATCGGACGAGATTGGGCGTGTTCAGGGTGGTATGGCCGTAAGCGATTAACTCCACCCACAATACCTCCTTTATACATGTGAATCATCACCATCATCAATGGTTCTTCTGTTGCTTTGCAACCATAGCATCTTGAGGTGTGGGTGGGCGTGAGGGTCAATTGTTCCAAAATCAATCTCAAGGTGCAATTTTGTCATATCGTTGCAAGAAAAAAATCATTACAATTTTCAAAAATGACCTTCAGCAATATTGTCAGTGTTTCATATCCAGTTGTTTCCCTGATGCAGAGTAAACTCCCTGCTCTTTCATCGCTCTCTCCAAATAAGACAATTTGAAAATGATATGTTAATAAAACATGAATAAAGTAGTGTTTTGATTAGAAACAAATCTGATGAATGCTCACTTTCACCTTTCAGTGATGATGTGAGGGTTCCATATTCTTTTTTCCTTTGATGAACAGTCTTTCCTGCTCTTTCCAAGAGGTGTCTCCTCTGAAGCAGCAGCAACAGCGCCCTCTGCAAAGAAAAGTCTAAAAAGCTTACAGCACCTGGTATTCCCAGGCGGTCTCCCATTCAAGTACTAACCAGGCCCGACCCTGCTTAGCTTCCGAGATCGGACGAGATTGGGCGTGTTCAGGGTGGTATGGCCGTAAGCGATTAACTCCACCCACAATACCTCCTTTATACATGTGAATCATCACCATCATCAATGGTTCTTCTGTTGCTTTGCAACCATAGCATCTTGAGGTGTGGGTGGGCGTGAGGGTCAATTGTTCCAAAATCAATCTCAAGGTGCAATTTTGTCATATCGTTGCAAGAAAAAAATCATTACAATTTTCAAAAATGACCTTCAGCAATATTGTCAGTGTTTCATATCCAGTTGTTTCCCTGATGCAGAGTAAACTCCCTGCTCTTTCATCGCTCTCTCCAAATAAGACAATTTGAAAATGATATGTTAATAAAACATGAATAAAGTAGTGTTTTGATTAGAAACAAATCTGATGAATGCTCACTTTCACCTTTCAGTGATGATGTGAGGGTTCCATATTCTTTTTTCCTTTGATGAACAGTCTTTCCTGCTCTTTCCAAGAGGTGTCTCCTCTGAAGCAGCAGCAACAGCGCCCTCTGCAAAGAAAAGTCTAAAAAGCTTACAGCACCTGGTATTCCCAGGCGGTCTCCCATTCAAGTACTAACCAGGCCCGACCGTGCTTAGTTTCCGAGATCAGACGAGATCGGGCGTGTTCAGGGTGGTATGGCCGTAAGCGATTAACTCCACCCACAATACCTCCTTTATACATGTGAATCATCACCATCATCAATGGTTCTTCTGTTGCTTTGCAACCATAGAATCTTGAGGTGTGGGTGGGCAGGGGGGTCAATTGTTCCAAAATCAATCTCAAGGTGCAATTTTGTCATATCGTTGCAAGAAAAAAATCATTACAATTTTCAAAAATGACCTTCAGCAATATTGTCAGTGTTTCATATCCAGTTGTTTCCCTGATGCAGAGTAAACTCCCTGCTCTTTCATCGCTCTCTCCAAATAAGACAATTTGAAAATGATATGTTAATAAAACATGAATAAAGTAGTGTTTTGATTAGAAACAAATCTGATGAATGCTCACTTTCACCTTTCAGTGATGATGTGAGGGTTCCATATTCTTTTTTCCTTTGATGAACAGTCTTTCCTGCTCTTTCCAAGAGGTGTCTCCTCTGAAGCAGCAGCAACAGCGCCCTCTGCAAAGAAAAGTCTAAAAAGCTTACAGCACCTGGTATTCCCAGGCGGTCTCCCATTCAAGTACTAACCAGGCCCGACCGTGCTTAGTTTCCGAGATCAGACGAGATCGGGCGTGTTCAGGGTGGTATGGCCGTAAGCGATTAACTCCACCCACAATACCTCCTTTATACATGTGAATCATCACCATCATCAATGGTTCTTCTGTTGCTTTGCAACCATAGAATCTTGAGGTGCGGGTGGGCAGGGGGGTCAATTGTTCCAAAATCAATCTCAAGGTGCAATTTTGTCATATCGTTGCAAGAAAAAAATCATTACAATTTTCAAAAATGACCTTCAGCAATATTGTCAGTGTTTCATATCCAGTTGTTTCCCTGATGCAGAGTAAACTCCCTGCTCTCTCATCGCTCTCTCCAAATAAGACAATTTGAAAATGATATGTTAATAAAACATGAATAAAGTAGTGTTTTGATTAGAAACAAATCTGATGAATGCTCACTTTCACCTTTCAGTGATGATGTGAGGGTTCCATATTCTTTTTTCCTTTGATGAACAGTCTTTCCTGCTCTTTCCAAGAGGTGTCTCCTCTGAAGCAGCAGCAACAGCGCCCTCTGCAAAGAAAAGTCTAAAAAGCTTACAGCACCTGGTATTCCCAGGCGGTCTCCCATTCAAGTACTAACCAGGCCCGACCGTGCTTAGTTTCCGAGATCAGACGAGATCGGGCGTGTTCAGGGTGGTATGGCCGTAAGCGATTAACTCCACCCACAATACCTCCTTTATACATGTGAATCATCACCATCATCAATGGTTCTTCTGTTGCTTTGCAACCATAGAATCTTGAGGTGCGGGTGGGCAGGGGGGTCAATTGTTCCAAAATCAATCTCAAGGTGCAATTTTGTCATATCGTTGCAAGAAAAAAAATCATTACAATTTTCAAAAATGACCTTCAGCAATATTGTCAGTGTTTCATATCCAGTTGTTTCCCTGATGCAGAGTAAACTCCCTGCTCTCTCATCGCTCTCTCCAAATAAGACAATTTGAAAATGATATGTTAATAAAACATGAATAAAGTAGTGTTTTGATTAGAAACAAATCTGATGAATGCTCACTTTCACCTTTCAGTGATGATGTGAGGGTTCCATATTCTTTTTTCCTTTGATGAACAGTCTTTCCTGCTCTTTCCAAGAGGTGTCTCCTCTGAAGCAGCAGCAACAGCGCCCTCTGCAAAGAAAAGTCTAAAAAGCTTACAGCACCTGGTATTCCCAGGCGGTCTCCCATTCAAGTACTAACCAGGCCCGACCCTGCTTAGCTTCCAAGATCGGACGAGATCGGGCGTGTTCAGGGTGGTATGGCCGTAAGCGATTAACTCCACCCACAATACCTCCTTTATACATGTGAATCATCACCATCATCAATGGTTCTTCTGTTGCTTTGCAACCATAGCATCTTGAGGTGTGGGTGGGCGTGAGGGTCAATTGTTCCAAAATCAATCTCAAGGTGCAATTTTGGCATATCGTTGCAAGAAAAAAATCATTACAATTTTCAAAAATGACCTTCAGCAATATTGTCAGTGTTTCATATCCAGTTGTTTCCCTGATGCAGAGTAAACTCCCTGCTCTTTCATCGCTCTCTCCAAATAAGACAATTTGAAAATGATATGTTAATAAAACATGAATAAAGTAGTGTTTTGATTAGAAACAAATCTGATGAATGCTCACTTTCACCTTTCAGTGATGATGTGAGGGTTCCATATTCTTTTTTCCTTTGATGAACAGTCTTTCCTGCTCTTTCCAAGAGGTGTCTCCTCTGAAGCAGCAGCAACAGCGCCCTCTGCAAAGAAAAGTCTAAAAAGCTTACAGCACCTGGTATTCCCAGGCGGTCTCCCATTCAAGTACTAACCAGGCCCGACCCTGCTTAGCTTCCGAGATCGGACGAGATTGGGCGTGTTCAGGGAGGTATGGCCGTAAGCGATTAACTCCACCCACAATACCTCCTTTATACATGTGAATCATCACCATCATCAATGGTTCTTCTGTTGCTTTGCAACCATAGCATCTTGAGGTGTGGGTGGGCGTGAGGGTCAATTGTTCCAAAATCAATCTCAAGGTGCAATTTTGGCATATCGTTGCAAGAAAAAAATCATTACAATTTTCAAAAATGACCTTCAGCAATATTGTCAGTGTTTCATATCCAGTTGTTTCCCTGATGCAGAGTAAACTCCCTGCTCTTTCATCGCTCTCTCCAAATAAGACAATTTGAAAATGATATGTTAATAAAACATGAATAAAGTAGTGTTTTGATTAGAAACAAATCTGATGAATGCTCACTTTCACCTTTCAGTGATGATGTGAGGGTTCCATATTCTTTTTTCCTTTGATGAACAGTCTTTCCTGCTCTTTCCAAGAGGTGTCTCCTCTGAAGCAGCAGCAACAGCGCCCTCTGCAAAGAAAAGTCTAAAAAGCTTACAGCACCTGGTATTCCCAGGCGGTCTCCCATTCAAGTACTAACCAGGCCCGACCCTGCTTAGCTTCCGAGATCGGACGAGATTGGGCGTGTTCAGGGAGGTATGGCCGTAAGCGATTAACTCCACCCACAATACCTCCTTTATACATGTGAATCATCACCATCATCAATGGTTCTTATGTTGCTTTGCAACCATAGCATCTTGAGGTGTGGGTGGGCGTGAGGGTCAATTGTTCCAAAATCAATCTCAAGGTGCAATTTTGTCATATCGTTGCAAGAAAAAAATCATTACAATTTTCAAAAATGACCTTCAGCAATATTGTCAGTGTTTCATATCCAGTTGTTTCCCTGATGCAGAGTAAACTCCCTGCTCTTTCATCGCTCTCTCCAAATAAGACAATTTGAAAATGATATGTTAATAAAACATGAATAAAGTAGTGTTTTGATTAGAAACAAATCTGATGAATGCTCACTTTCACCTTTCAGTGATGATGTGAGGGTTCCATATTCTTTTTTCCTTTGATGAACAGTCTTTCCTGCTCTTTCCAAGAGGTGTCTCCTCTGAAGCAGCAGCAACAGCGCCCTCTGCAAAGAAAAGTCTAAAAAGCTTACAGCACCTGGTATTCCCAGGCGGTCTCCCATTCAAGTACTAACCAGGCCCGACCCTGCTTAGCTTCCGAGATCGGACGAGATTGGGCGTGTTCAGGGTGGTATGGCCGTAAGCGATTAACTCCACCCACAATACCTCCTTTATACATGTGAATCATCACCATCATCAATGGTTCTTCTGTTGCTTTGCAACCATAGCATCTTGAGGTGTGGGTGGGCGGGAGGGTCAATTGTTCCAAAATCAATCTCAAGGTGCAATTTTGTCATATCGTTGCAAGAAAAAAATCATTACAATTTTCAAAAATGACCTTCAGCAATATTGTCAGTGTTTCATATCCAGTTGTTTCCCTGATGCAGAGTAAACTCCCTGCTCTTTCATCGCTCTCTCCAAATAAGACAATTTGAAAATGATATGTTAATAAAACATGAATAAAGTAGTGTTTTGATTAGAAACAAATCTGATGAATGCTCACTTTCACCTTTCAGTGATGATGTGAGGGTTCCATATTCTTTTTTCCTTTGATGAACAGTCTTTCCTGCTCTTTCCAAGAGGTGTCTCCTCTGAAGCAGCAGCAACAGCGCCCTCTGCAAAGAAAAGTCTAAAAAGCTTACAGCACCTGGTATTCCCAGGCGGTCTCCCATTCAAGTACTAACCAGGCCCGACCCTGCTTAGCTTCCGAGATCGGACGAGATTGGGCGTGTTCAGGGTGGTATGGCCGTAAGCGATTAACTCCACCCACAATACCTCCTTTATACATGTGAATCATCACCATCATCAATGGTTCTTCTGTTGCTTTGCAACCATAGCATCTTGAGGTGTGGTTGGGCGGGAGGGTCAATTGTTCCAAAATCAATCTCAAGGTGCAATTTTGTCATATCGTTGCAAGAAAAAAATCATTACAATTTTCAAAAATGACCTTCAGCAATATTGTCAGTGTTTCATATCCAGTTGTTTCCCTGATGCAGAGTAAACTCCCTGCTCTTTCATCGCTCTCTCCAAATAAGACAATTTGAAAATGATATGTTAATAAAACATGAATAAAGTAGTGTTTTGATTAGAAACAAATCTGATGAATGCTCACTTTCACCTTTCAGTGATGATGTGAGGGTTCCATATTCTTTTTTCCTTTGATGAACAGTCTTTCCTGCTCTTTCCAAGAGGTGTCTCCTCTGAAGCAGCAGCAACAGCGCCCTCTGCAAAGAAAAGTCTAAAAAGCTTACAGCACCTGGTATTCCCAGGCGGTCTCCCATTCAAGTACTAACCAGGCCCGACCCTGCTTAGCTTCCGAGATCGGACGAGATTGGGTGTGTTCAGGGTGCAATGGCCGTAAGCGATTAACTCCACCCACAATACCTCCTTTATACATGTGAATCATCACCATCATCAATGGTTCTTCTGTTGCTTTGCAACCATAGCATCTTGAGGTGTGGGTGGGCGGGAGGGTCAATTGTTCCAAAATCAATCTCAAGGTGCAATTTTGTCATATCGTTGCAAGAAAAAAATCATTACAATTTTCAAAAATGACCTTCAGCAATATTGTCAGTGTTTCATATCCAGTTGTTTCCCTGATGCAGAGTAAACTCCCTGCTCTTTCATCGCTCTCTCCAAATAAGACAATTTGAAAATGATATGTTAATAAAACATGAATAAAGTAGTGTTTTGATTAGAAACAAATCTGATGAATGCTCACTTTCACCTTTCAGTGATGATGTGAGGGTTCCATATTCTTTTTTCCTTTGATGAACAGTCTTTCCTGCTCTTTCCAAGAGGTGTCTCCTCTGAAGCAGCAGCAACAGCGCCCTCTGCAAAGAAAAGTCTAAAAAGCTTACAGCACCTGGTATTCCCAGGCGGTCTCCCATTCAAGTACTAACCAGGCCCGACCCTGCTTAGCTTCCGAGATCGGACGAGATTGGGCGTGTTCAGGGTGGTATGGCCGTAAGCGATTAACTCCACCCACAATACCTCCTTTATACATGTGAATCATCACCATCATCAATGGTTCTTCTGTTGCTTTGCAACCATAGCATCTTGAGGTGTGGTTGGGCGGGAGGGTCAATTGTTCCAAAATCAATCTCAAGGTGCAATTTTGTCATATCGTTGCAAGAAAAAAATCATTACAATTTTCAAAAATGACCTTCAGCAATATTGTCAGTGTTTCATATCCAGTTGTTTCCCTGATGCAGAGTAAACTCCCTGCTCTCTCATCGCTCTCTCCAAATAAGACAATTTGAAAATGATATGTTAATAAAACATGAATAAAGTAGTGTTTTGATTAGAAACAAATCTGATGAATGCTCACTTTCACCTTTCAGTGATGATGTGAGGGTTCCATATTCTTTTTTCCTTTGATGAACAGTCTTTCCTGCTCTTTCCAAGAGGTGTCTCCTCTGAAGCAGCAGCAACAGCGCCCTCTGCAAAGAAAAGTCTAAAAAGCTTACAGCACCTGGTATTCCCAGGCGGTCTCCCATTCAAGTACTAACCAGGCCCGACCCTGCTTAGCTTCAGAGATCGGACGAGATTGGGCGTGTTCAGGGTGGTATGGCCGTAAGCGATTAACTCCACCCACAATACCTCCTTTATACATGTGAATCATCACCATCATCAATGGTTCTTCTGTTGCTTTGCAACCATAGCATCTTGAGGTGTGGGTGGGCGTGAGGGTCAATTGTTCCAAAATCAATCTCAAGGTGCAATTTTGTCATATCGTTGCAAGAAAAAAATCATTACAATTTTCAAAAATGACCTTCAGCAATATTGTCAGTGTTTCATATCCAGTTGTTTCCCTGATGCAGAGTAAACTCCCTGCTCTTTCATCGCTCTCTCCAAATAAGACAATTTGAAAATGATATGTTAATAAAACATGAATAAAGTAGTGTTTTGATTAGAAACAAATCTGATGAATGCTCACTTTCACCTTTCAGTGATGATGTGAGGGTTCCATATTCTTTTTTCCTTTGATGAACAGTCTTTCCTGCTCTTTCCAAGAGGTGTCTCCTCTGAAGCAGCAGCAACAGCGCCCTCTGCAAAGAAAAGTCTAAAAAGCTTACAGCACCTGGTATTCCCAGGCGGTCTCCCATTCAAGTACTAACCAGGCCCGACCCTGCTTAGCTTCCGAGATCGGACGAGATTGGGCGTGTTCAGGGTGGTATGGCCGTAAGCGATTAACTCCACCCACAATACCTCCTTTATACATGTGAATCATCACCATCATCAATGGTTCTTCTGTTGCTTTGCAACCATAGCATCTTGAGGTGTGGGTGGGCGTGAGGGTCAATTGTTCCAAAATCAATCTCAAGGTGCAATTTTGTCATATCGTTGCAAGAAAAAAATCATTACAATTTTCAAAAATGACCTTCAGCAATATTGTCAGTGTTTCATATCCAGTTGTTTCCCTGATGCAGAGTAAACTCCCTGCTCTTTCATCGCTCTCTCCAAATAAGACAATTTGAAAATGATATGTTAATAAAACATGAATAAAGTAGTGTTTTGATTAGAAACAAATCTGATGAATGCTCACTTTCACCTTTCAGTGATGATGTGAGGGTTCCATATTCTTTTTTCCTTTGATGAACAGTCTTTCCTGCTCTTTCCAAGAGGTGTCTCCTCTGAAGCAGCAGCAACAGCGCCCTCTGCAAAGAAAAGTCTAAAAAGCTTACAGCACCTGGTATTCCCAGGCGGTCTCCCATTCAAGTACTAACCAGGCCCGACCCTGCTTAGCTTCCGAGATCGGACGAGATTGGGCGTGTTCAGGGTGGTATGGCCGTAAGCGATTAACTCCACCCACAATACCTCCTTTATACATGTGAATCATCACCATCATCAATGGTTCTTCTGTTGCTTTGCAACCATAGCATCTTGAGGTGTGGGTGGGCGTGAGGGTCAATTGTTCCAAAATCAATCTCAAGGTGCAATTTTGTCATATCGTTGCAAGAAAAAAATCATTACAATTTTCAAAAATGACCTTCAGCAATATTGTCAGTGTTTCATATCCAGTTGTTTCCCTGATGCAGAGTAAACTCCCTGCTCTTTCATCGCTCTCTCCAAATAAGACAATTTGAAAATGATATGTTAATAAAACATGAATAAAGTAGTGTTTTGATTAGAAACAAATCTGATGAATGCTCACTTTCACCTTTCAGTGATGATGTGAGGGTTCCATATTCTTTTTTCCTTTGATGAACAGTCTTTCCTGCTCTTTCCAAGAGGTGTCTCCTCTGAAGCAGCAGGAACAGCGCCCTCTGCAAAGAAAAGTCTAAAAAGCTTACAGCACCTGGTATTCCCAGGCGGTCTCCCATTCAAGTACTAACCAGGCCCGACCCTGCTTAGCTTCCGAGATCGGACGAGATTGGGCGTGTTCAGGGTGGTATGGCCGTAAGCGATTAACTCCACCCACAATACCTCCTTTATACATGTGAATCATCACCATCATCAATGGTTCTTCTGTTGCTTTGCAACCATAGCATCTTGAGGTGTGGGTGGGCGTGAGGGTCAATTGTTCCAAAATCAATCTCAAGGTGCAATTTTGTCATATCGTTGCAAGAAAAAAATCATTACAATTTTCAAAAATGACCTTCAGCAATATTGTCAGTGTTTCATATCCAGTTGTTTCCCTGATGCAGAGTAAACTCCCTGCTCTCTCATCGCTCTCTCCAAATAAGACAATTTGAAAATGATATGTTAATAAAACATGAATAAAGTAGTGTTTTGATTAGAAACAAATCTGATGAATGCTCACTTTCACCTTTCAGTGATGATGTGAGGGTTCCATATTCTTTTTTCCTTTGATGAACAGTCTTTCCTGCTCTTTCCAAGAGGTGTCTCCTCTGAAGCAGCAGCAACAGCGCCCTCTGCAAAGAAAAGTCTAAAAAGCTTACAGCACCTGGTATTCCCAGGCGGTCTCCCATTCAAGTACTAACCAGGCCCGACCCTGCTTAGCTTCCGAGATCGGACGAGATTGGGCGTGTTCAGGGTGGTATGGCCGTAAGCGATTAACTCCACCCACAATACCTCCTTTATACATGTGAATCATCACCATCATCAATGGTTCTTCTGTTGCTTTGCAACCATAGCATCTTGAGGTGTGGTTGGGCGGGAGGGTCAATTGTTCCAAAATCAATCTCAAGGTGCAATTTTGTCATATCGTTGCAAGAAAAAAATCATTACAATTTTCAAAAATGACCTTCAGCAATATTGTCAGTGTTTCATATCCAGTTGTTTCCCTGATGCAGAGTAAACTCCCTGCTCTCTCATCGCTCTCTCCAAATAAGACAATTTGAAAATGATATGTTAATAAAACATGAATAAAGTAGTGTTTTGATTAGAAACAAATCTGATGAATGCTCACTTTCACCTTTCAGTGATGATGTGAGGGTTCCATATTCTTTTTTCCTTTGATGAACAGTCTTTCCTGCTCTTTCCAAGAGGTGTCTCCTCTGAAGCAGCAGCAACAGCGCCCTCTGCAAAGAAAAGTCTAAAAAGCTTACAGCACCTGGTATTCCCAGGCGGTCTCCCATTCAAGTACTAACCAGGCCCGACCCTGCTTAGCTTCAGAGATCGGACGAGATTGGGCGTGTTCAGGGTGGTATGGCCGTAAGCGATTAACTCCACCCACAATACCTCCTTTATACATGTGAATCATCACCATCATCAATGGTTCTTCTGTTGCTTTGCAACCATAGCATCTTGAGGTGTGGGTGGGCGTGAGGGTCAATTGTTCCAAAATCAATCTCAAGGTGCAATTTTGTCATATCGTTGCAAGAAAAAAATCATTACAATTTTCAAAAATGACCTTCAGCAATATTGTCAGTGTTTCATATCCAGTTGTTTCCCTGATGCAGAGTAAACTCCCTGCTCTTTCATCGCTCTCTCCAAATAAGACAATTTGAAAATGATATGTTAATAAAACATGAATAAAGTAGTGTTTTGATTAGAAACAAATCTGATGAATGCTCACTTTCACCTTTCAGTGATGATGTGAGGGTTCCATATTATTTTTTCCTTTGATGAACAGTCTTTCCTGCTCTTTCCAAGAGGTGTCTCCTCTGAAGCAGCAGCAACAGCGCCCTCTGCAAAGAAAAGTCTAAAAAGCTTACAGCACCTGGTATTCCCAGGCGGTCTCCCATTCAAGTACTAACCAGGCCCGACCCTGCTTAGCTTCCGAGATCGGACGAGATCGGGCGTGTTCAGGGTGGTATGGCCGTAAGCGATTAACTCCACCCACAATACCTCCTTTATACATGTGAATCATCACCATCATCAATGGTTCTTCTGTTGCTTTGCAACCATAGCATCTTGAGGTGTGGGTGGGCGTGAGGGTCAATTGTTCCAAAATCAATCTCAAGGTGCAATTTTGGCATATCGTTGCAAGAAAAAAATCATTACAATTTTCAAAAATGACCTTCAGCAATATTGTCAGTGTTTCATATCCAGTTGTTTCCCTGATGCAGAGTAAACTCCCTGCTCTTTCATCGCTCTCTCCAAATAAGACAATTTGAAAATGATATGTTAATAAAACATGAATAAAGTAGTGTTTTGATTAGAAACAAATCTGATGAATGCTCACTTTCACCTTTCAGTGATGATGTGAGGGTTCCATATTCTTTTTTCCTTTGATGAACAGTCTTTCCTGCTCTTTCCAAGAGGTGTCTCCTCTGAAGCAGCAGCAACAGCGCCCTCTGCAAAGAAAAGTCTAAAAAGCTTACAGCACCTGGTATTCCCAGGCGGTCTCCCATTCAAGTACTAACCAGGCCCGACCGTGCTTAGTTTCCGAGATCAGACGAGATCGGGCGTGTTCAGGGTGGTATGGCCGTAAGCGATTAACTCCACCCACAATACCTCCTTTATACATGTGAATCATCACCATCATCAATGGTTCTTCTGTTGCTTTGCAACCATAGCATCTTGAGGTGTGGTTGGGCGGGAGGGTCAATTGTTCCAAAATCAATCTCAAGGTGCAATTTTGTCATATCGTTGCAAGAAAAAAATCATTACAATTTTCAAAAATGACCTTCAGCAATATTGTCAGTGTTTCATATCCAGTTGTTTCCCTGATGCAGAGTAAACTCCCTGCTCTCTCATCGCTCTCTCCAAATAAGACAATTTGAAAATGATATGTTAATAAAACATGAATAAAGTAGTGTTTTGATTAGAAACAAATCTGATGAATGCTCACTTTCACCTTTCAGTGATGATGTGAGGGTTCCATATTCTTTTTTCCTTTGATGAACAGTCTTTCCTGCTCTTTCCAAGAGGTGTCTCCTCTGAAGCAGCAGCAACAGCGCCCTCTGCAAAGAAAAGTCTAAAAAGCTTACAGCACCTGGTATTCCCAGGCGGTCTCCCATTCAAGTACTAACCAGGCCCGACCCTGCTTAGCTTCAGAGATCGGACGAGATTGGGCGTGTTCAGGGTGGTATGGCCGTAAGCGATTAACTCCACCCACAATACCTCCTTTATACATGTGAATCATCACCATCATCAATGGTTCTTCTGTTGCTTTGCAACCATAGCATCTTGAGGTGTGGGTGGGCGTGAGGGTCAATTGTTCCAAAATCAATCTCAAGGTGCAATTTTGTCATATCGTTGCAAGAAAAAAATCATTACAATTTTCAAAAATGACCTTCAGCAATATTGTCAGTGTTTCATATCCAGTTGTTTCCCTGATGCAGAGTAAACTCCCTGCTCTTTCATCGCTCTCTCCAAATAAGACAATTTGAAAATGATATGTTAATAAAACATGAATAAAGTAGTGTTTTGATTAGAAACAAATCTGATGAATGCTCACTTTCACCTTTCAGTGATGATGTGAGGGTTCCATATTCTTTTTTCCTTTGATGAACAGTCTTTCCTGCTCTTTCCAAGAGGTGTCTCCTCTGAAGCAGCAGCAACAGCGCCCTCTGCAAAGAAAAGTCTAAAAAGCTTACAGCACCTGGTATTCCCAGGCGGTCTCCCATTCAAGTACTAACCAGGCCCGACCCTGCTTAGCTTCCGAGATCGGACGAGATTGGGCGTGTTCAGGGTGGTATGGCCGTAAGCGATTAACTCCACCCACAATACCTCCTTTATACATGTGAATCATCACCATCATCAATGGTTCTTCTGTTGCTTTGCAACCATAGCATCTTGAGGTGTGGGTGGGCGTGAGGGTCAATTGTTCCAAAATCAATCTCAAGGTGCAATTTTGTCATATCGTTGCAAGAAAAAAATCATTACAATTTTCAAAAATGACCTTCAGCAATATTGTCAGTGTTTCATATCCAGTTGTTTCCCTGATGCAGAGTAAACTCCCTGCTCTTTCATCGCTCTCTCCAAATAAGACAATTTGAAAATGATATGTTAATAAAACATGAATAAAGTAGTGTTTTGATTAGAAACAAATCTGATGAATGCTCACTTTCACCTTTCAGTGATGATGTGAGGGTTCCATATTCTTTTTTCCTTTGATGAACAGTCTTTCCTGCTCTTTCCAAGAGGTGTCTCCTCTGAAGCAGCAGCAACAGCGCCCTCTGCAAAGAAAAGTCTAAAAAGCTTACAGCACCTGGTATTCCCAGGCGGTCTCCCATTCAAGTACTAACCAGGCCCGACCCTGCTTAGCTTCCGAGATCGGACGAGATCGGGCGTGTTCAGGGTGGTATGGCCGTAAGCGATTAACTCCACCCACAATACCTCCTTTATACATGTGAATCATCACCATCATCAATGGTTCTTCTGTTGCTTTGCAACCATAGCATCTTGAGGTGTGGGTGGGCGTGAGGGTCAATTGTTCCAAAATCAATCTCAAGGTGCAATTTTGGCATATCGTTGCAAGAAAAAAATCATTACAATTTTCAAAAATGACCTTCAGCAATATTGTCAGTGTTTCATATCCAGTTGTTTCCCTGATGCAGAGTAAACTCCCTGCTCTTTCATCGCTCTCTCCAAATAAGACAATTTGAAAATGATATGTTAATAAAACATGAATAAAGTAGTGTTTTGATTAGAAACAAATCTGATGAATGCTCACTTTCACCTTTCAGTGATGATGTGAGGGTTCCATATTCTTTTTTCCTTTGATGAACAGTCTTTCCTGCTCTTTCCAAGAGGTGTCTCCTCTGAAGCAGCAGCAACAGCGCCCTCTGCAAAGAAAAGTCTAAAAAGCTTACAGCACCTGGTATTCCCAGGCGGTCTCCCATTCAAGTACTAACCAGGCCCGACCGTGCTTAGTTTCCGAGATCAGACGAGATCGGGCGTGTTCAGGGTGGTATGGCCGTAAGCGATTAACTCCACCCACAATACCTCCTTTATACATGTGAATCATCACCATCATCAATGGTTCTTCTGTTGCTTTGCAACCATAGAATCTTGAGGTGCGGGTGGGCAGGGGGGTCAATTGTTCCAAAATCAATCTCAAGGTGCAATTTTGTCATATCGTTGCAAGAAAAAAATCATTACAATTTTCAAAAATGACCTTCAGCAATATTGTCAGTGTTTCATATCCAGTTGTTTCCCTGATGCAGAGTAAACTCCCTGCTCTCTCATCGCTCTCTCCAAATAAGACAATTTGAAAATGATATGTTAATAAAACATGAATAAAGTAGTGTTTTGATTAGAAACAAATCTGATGAATGCTCACTTTCACCTTTCAGTGATGATGTGAGGGTTCCATATTCTTTTTTCCTTTGATGAACAGTCTTTCCTGCTCTTTCCAAGAGGTGTCTCCTCTGAAGCAGCAGCAACAGCGCCCTCTGCAAAGAAAAGTCTAAAAAGCTTACAGCACCTGGTATTCCCAGGCGGTCTCCCATTCAAGTACTAACCAGGCCCGACCCTGCTTAGCTTCCGAGATCGGACGAGATTGGGCGTGTTCAGGGTGGTATGGCCGTAAGCGATTAACTCCACCCACAATACCTCCTTTATACATGTGAATCATCACCATCATCAATGGTTCTTCTGTTGCTTTGCAACCATAGCATCTTGAGGTGTGGTTGGGCGGGAGGGTCAATTGTTCCAAAATCAATCTCAAGGTGCAATTTTGTCATATCGTTGCAAGAAAAAAATCATTACAATTTTCAAAAATGACCTTCAGCAATATTGTCAGTGTTTCATATCCAGTTGTTTCCCTGATGCAGAGTAAACTCCCTGCTCTCTCATCGCTCTCTCCAAATAAGACAATTTGAAAATGATATGTTAATAAAACATGAATAAAGTAGTGTTTTGATTAGAAACAAATCTGATGAATGCTCACTTTCACCTTTCAGTGATGATGTGAGGGTTCCATATTCTTTTTTCCTTTGATGAACAGTCTTTCCTGCTCTTTCCAAGAGGTGTCTCCTCTGAAGCAGCAGCAACAGCGCCCTCTGCAAAGAAAAGTCTAAAAAGCTTACAGCACCTGGTATTCCCAGGCGGTCTCCCATTCAAGTACTAACCAGGCCCGACCCTGCTTAGCTTCAGAGATCGGACGAGATTGGGCGTGTTCAGGGTGGTATGGCCGTAAGCGATTAACTCCACCCACAATACCTCCTTTATACATGTGAATCATCACCATCATCAATGGTTCTTCTGTTGCTTTGCAACCATAGCATCTTGAGGTGTGGGTGGGCGTGAGGGTCAATTGTTCCAAAATCAATCTCAAGGTGCAATTTTGTCATATCGTTGCAAGAAAAAAATCATTACAATTTTCAAAAATGACCTTCAGCAATATTGTCAGTGTTT
The DNA here is from genome assembly GCF_024713975.1 of Paralichthys olivaceus. Classification (NCBI taxonomy): domain Eukaryota; kingdom Metazoa; phylum Chordata; class Actinopteri; order Pleuronectiformes; family Paralichthyidae; genus Paralichthys; species Paralichthys olivaceus. Next base: position 22,186,301 of record NC_091097.1, on the reverse strand, counting down.
CATATCCAGTTGTTTCCCTGATGCAGAGTAAACTCCCTGCTCTTTCATCGCTCTCTCCAAATAAGACAATTTGAAAATGATATGTTAATAAAACATGAATAAAGTAGTGTTTTGATTAGAAACAAATCTGATGAATGCTCACTTTCACCTTTCAGTGATGATGTGAGGGTTCCATATTCTTTTTTCCTTTGATGAACAGTCTTTCCTGCTCTTTCCAAGAGGTGTCTCCTCTGAAGCAGCAGCAACAGCGCCCTCTGCAAAGAAAAGTCTAAAAAGCTTACAGCACCTGGTATTCCCAGGCGGTCTCCCATTCAAGTACTAACCAGGCCCGACCATGCTTAGCTTCCGAGATCGGACGAGATTGGGCGTGTTCAGGGTGGTATGGCCGTAAGCGATTAACTCCACCCACAATACCTCCTTTATACATGTGAATCATCACCATCATCAATGGTTCTTCTGTTGCTTTGCAACCATAGCATCTTGAGGTGTGGGTGGGCGTGAGGGTCAATTGTTCCAAAATCAATCTCAAGGTGCAATTTTGTCATATCGTTGCAAGAAAAAAATCATTACAATTTTCAAAAATGACCTTCAGCAATATTGTCAGTGTTTCATATCCAGTTGTTTCCCTGATGCAGAGTAAACTCCCTGCTCTTTCATCGCTCTCTCCAAATAAGACAATTTGAAAATGATATGTTAATAAAACATGAATAAAGTAGTGTTTTGATTAGAAACAAATCTGATGAATGCTCACTTTCACCTTTCAGTGATGATGTGAGGGTTCCATATTCTTTTTTCCTTTGATGAACAGTCTTTCCTGCTCTTTCCAAGAGGTGTCTCCTCTGAAGCAGCAGGAACAGCGCCCTCTGCAAAGAAAAGTCTAAAAAGCTTACAGCACCTGGTATTCCCAGGCGGTCTCCCATTCAAGTACTAACCAGGCCCGACCCTGCTTAGCTTCCGAGATCGGACGAGATTGGGCGTGTTCAGGGTGGTATGGCCGTAAGCGATTAACTCCACCCACAATACCTCCTTTATACATGTGAATCATCACCATCATCAATGGTTCTTCTGTTGCTTTGCAACCATAGCATCTTGAGGTGTGGGTGGGCGTGAGGGTCAATTGTTCCAAAATCAATCTCAAGGTGCAATTTTGGCATATCGTTGCAAGAAAAAAATCATTACAATTTTCAAAAATGACCTTCAGCAATATTGTCAGTGTTTCATATCCAGTTGTTTCCCTGATGCAGAGTAAACTCCCTGCTCTTTCATCGCTCTCTCCAAATAAGACAATTTGAAAATGATATGTTAATAAAACATGAATAAAGTAGTGTTTTGATTAGAAACAAATCTGATGAATGCTCACTTTCACCTTTCAGTGATGATGTGAGGGTTCCATATTCTTTTTTCCTTTGATGAACAGTCTTTCCTGCTCTTTACAAGAGGTGTCTCCTCTGAAGCAGCAGCAACAGCGCCCTCTGCAAAGAAAAGTCTAAAAAGCTTACAGCACCTGGTATTCCCAGGCGGTCTCCCATTCAAGTACTAACCAGGCCCGACCCTGCTTAGCTTCCGAGATCGGACGAGATCGGGCGTGTTCAGGGTGGTATGGCCGTAAGCGATTAACTCCACCCACAATACCTCCTTTATACATGTGAATCATCACCATCATCAATGGTTCTTCTGTTGCTTTGCAACCATAGCATCTTGAGGTGTGGGTGGGCGTGAGGGTCAATTGTTCCAAAATCAATCTCAAGGTGCAATTTTGGCATATCGTTGCAAGAAAAAAATCATTACAATTTTCAAAAATGACCTTCAGCAATATTGTCAGTGTTTCATATCCAGTTGTTTCCCTGATGCAGAGTAAACTCCCTGCTCTTTCATCGCTCTCTCCAAATAAGACAATTTGAAAATGATATGTTAATAAAACATGAATAAAGTAGTGTTTTGATTAGAAACAAATCTGATGAATGCTCACTTTCACCTTTCAGTGATGATGTGAGGGTTCCATATTCTTTTTTCCTTTGATGAACAGTCTTTCCTGCTCTTTCCAAGAGGTGTCTCCTCTGAAGCAGCAGCAACAGCGCCCTCTGCAAAGAAAAGTCTAAAAAGCTTACAGCACCTGGTATTCCCAGGCAGTCTCCCATTCAAGTACTAACCAGGCCCGACCCTGCTTAGCTTCCGAGATCGGACGAGATTGGGCGTGTTCAGGGTGGTATGGCTGTAAGCGATTAACTCCACCCACAATACCTCCTTTATACATGTGAATCATCACCATCATCAATGGTTCTTCTGTTGCTTTGCAACCATAGCATCTTGAGTTGTGGGTGGGCGGGAGGGTCAATTGTTCCAAAATCAATCTCAAGGTGCAATTTTGTCATATCGTTGCAAGAAAAAAATCATTACAATTTTCAAAAATGACCTTCAGCAATATTGTCAGTGTTTCATATCCAGTTGTTTCCCTGATGCAGAGTAAACTCCCTGCTCTCTCATCGCTCTCTCCAAATAAGACAATTTGAAAATGATATGTTAATAAAACATGAATAAAGTAGTGTTTTGATTAGAAACAAATCTGATGAATGCTCACTTTCACCTTTCAGTGATGATGTGAGGGTTCCATATTCTTTTTTCCTTTGATGAACAGTCTTTCCTGCTCTTTCCAAGAGGTGTCTCCTCTGAAGCAGCAGCAACAGCGCCCTCTGCAAAGAAAAGTCTAAAAAGCTTACAGCACCTGGTATTCCCAGGCGGTCTCCCATTCAAGTACTAACCAGGCCCGACCCTGCTTAGCTTCCGAGATCGGACGAGATTGGGCGTGTTTTTTTTTTTTTTTTCTTTTATTATCAAAAATAGATTGAATTTACATTTTTTTTACATACATTTGTTTTTTACATCGTTCGTTTACATGTTTGCCTCTGTCAGGTCTTAACTTTTCACATGTATACATCACTCGATACAGGAAACACACAAATCAATAAAAGCAATAAAACCAACCAAAAACAAAAAGGCCCAAAACAAATCTTAACCAAAATCCATTCTCACCTCATTCACATCTCCATTCGTTATTTCTATGAAGGTGCTCCCGTCCACAAACCCTTTCTGAAAGTCGTCTTTCCCAATGTAGCTGTGCATCACTTTCACATCCCTTTCTGTCAAATTTTTAAAAACATTCCACACGTCACATTTTCTCCTTTCATACTGCGCAGTGTTTCTCCTTAGTTTCACTGCATATCGTGCGTGGCTCAGGACATAGTTTAACAGATTTACATTGCATCCTCTCTTTCTCTCCACCACTCCAAACAACCACAGCTTCTTCCATTCGCTTCTCCCCACAAAGTCTCCCTCCCAGCACCTATTTATTAACTCCCTTATTTTCCCAAAGTACACCCTTAGTTCCCCACATTCAACAAACTCATGCATACATGTCTCCACTCCCACTTCACATACGTCACATTCCTTTCCCACCTCCCGGTCAAACTTGCTCTTTATCAGGTTGTTGTATATCCTGTTGTGCCTTAGCATGTAGTCAAAGTGTTCACATTCAGTCGTGTTCCACTTCACTCTCAGATTGGTCCATATTTGCTTTGCATCCATGTTATCCATTACTTTGACCCACACTTTCTCTGCAGCCGGCCTCCTCAGTTCTTTCTCCCTCATACATTCATATATCATCCTTGTTTTTACATCCTTCAGACTCAACTTGCACTCCCCTTCCCCTACATACATATCTATTTCATCTTCTCCTCCGTTCACGTTCTCTCTCTCAATCATTTCCTTCCATTCTTTGGGCATTGCTTTTTTTATTTTTTCTATGACCCCTTCAGCTGTACCCGGCCATATTTCATCCCCATTCCCCCTGACCTCATCTACAATCACCTGTGCCCTCATAAAACCCGGTGTGTACTCGTACACCATGTCCCTCACCTTCCTTATCCCTGCTCTCCATATTACCCTGTTAAAGATGGTCTCCCCCTCCACTGTGATTTTTGGATTTAAAAACGCTGGCTGCTCCCATACCTGCTTTACATTTTTGCATTCATACTTCACAAAACTCAGAAACTCTCCCCACGCTCCCAGCATCTCTTTGTAATAATCAGTCACTCCATCTAACATCCCTTTTTTCATTTTCATATACACTCCACTCTCACCACACCCTCCAGTTTTGTTGATAGCTTCTGTTAAACACACCTTCCACACCTGATCACTTTTATTCTTTAAGTATCTCACCATCATTTTCACCCTCAGTGCTTTTTTTTTCCTCTCTAAGTTAACCAGTTTCAGTCCCCCATCTTCATACTCATTTTCTAGTACTTCCCTTGCTATTCTAACCCCCTTCCCATCCCACAAAAAGTCACTCACCATCCCTCCCACTTCTTTCATCACTTTCTCAGGCACATCCATCACATTCATCACATACACCAGCTTGCTCATTATTAAACAATTTACTACAATTACCTTCCCTTTTAGCTTCAATCCTCTTCTCTTCCAAAACCCTAACGTCTTTCTAATCCTATTCACTATCCCCTCATACTGCCTATCTCTCCCTTCTTTCTCCTCTATCCCTAAATTTACACCTAACACCTTCATATACCCTTTGTTTTCCTTCATTCTGATCTCCTCCCTCTCTTCTCTGTTCTCCCCTATGTACATTATCTCTGATTTCTCTATGTTTACTTTTGCTCCTGATGCCCTACCATACTGCTCTACACTTTTTAAAACCTCTACTACACTTTCTTTGTCCCTAACTGTCACTGTTGTGTCGTCTGCGTATTGATATAGCGTGCTCATCTGTCCACCCGGTAGTTCTATGCCCTTAATCCCTCTATTTTGCAATATTAGTGCCGCTAGCGGCTCTGCTGACAAGGCGTACAGCAGAGCCGATAGCGGACATCCTTGTCTAACTGATCTCTCTAATCTAAACTCCTCTGTCACTATCCCGTTTATTTTTATCTTACTCGCTGCTCTTTCATACATCCTCCTTATCCATCTTATCATCCTATTTCCAAAACCCACTTTATCTAATACCTTATATAAATACCCATGATCTACTCTATCAAATGCTTTATTCAGATCCAAACTCGCTACTATCCCTATATTGTTCCCCTTCATGTGTGTGATGGTGTCCCTAATACTGCTTATTGTGTCGGCTATGTCTCTTCCTGGTATGCTATATGCTTGTGTGCTTCCCACCACCGTCCCTATAACCCCCTTTATCCTATTCGCTAATACCTTTGCTAATATTTTATAATCACCATTTAACATTGTGAGTGGTCTGTAATTTTCTAATTTGTTCCTGCTCCCTTTTTTGTAAATTATACTAACTAGCCCTATTGTCATGCTGTGTGGCATCTCTCCCTTCTCTTCTATATACCTAAATAATCTATCTAACACTGGCACTAATTCTTCCTTAAACTCTATATAAAACTCTCCTATTATCCCATCTATCCCTGGACTTTTATTTCTGCCTAACTCATCTATTGCTTTCCCTATCTCTCCCTTAGTTATCTCTCCTTCACATCCTTCTCTGTCCTCATCACTCAGCCTAGCTTCCATCTTTTCTATCACCTGCCTGCTACTCTCCTCATCTACTTCTTCTTTCTTAAATAACTCCCTATAGAATTCTCCTACTCTTTCCACTATCCCTACAAAGTCAGTTATTCTTTCCCCTCTCTTTCCCTCCACTTGCTCAAAATAGTTATTCTTTTGCCTTACCTTCTCTAGCCCTAAGAAATAACTTGTACATTTTTCCCCCTCTACTACATCTCTTGCCTTACTTCTAATTATTGCTCCCTTGCACTTTCCCTGTTCTATCTCTTTCAGTTCATCTTTCTTCTTTATATATTCCCCCAAATCATACTTGCCATCCCCCTCAGCTTTCTTTTCCTCTTCTCTCAACTCCTCTTTTAACTTTTTTTCCTTCTCTCTCTGTGTTTTCCCCCTCTTCCTACTGTGTTTTATGCTCATGGTCCGTACTCCCTCTTTTACCCCTTCCCACCACCTCCCTATATCTTCCTCATACATCCTGTCATCCTTCTCCCACCTTATGTATTCTCTCACTTCTTTTTTATATTTTTCATCTCTCAGCAACTCCCCATTCATGCACCACAGTCCCCCTCCTCTTCTCTCTGTTTCCCTTCCTATTGTAAATTTTAGCACCTTGTGATCACTAATAGTTGTGATTTTGTAATCTATACCACTTATCCTTTCTGCTATGCCCTTTGTGCTCAATACTAAATCTATCCTACTCTGTTTTAATTTTCCCTTCACCACTTGCATTCGTGAGTACTCTCTCCCCTCAGGATTTCTTTCTCTCCATACATCACTCAGTCCTTTCACACTTTTAATCTTTTCTAACATTCCTCTGGATGTATCATTCTTAAAACACATGTTCTCCGCCACATCCAATTTCCCACACCACACATTAAAGTCTCCTACTATCATACAGTTGCCATCACACATTGTTCCCATTTTTTCAAACATCCTCTTTCTCTCTTTCTCCTCATTTGGTGCATGCACATTTATCAGTTTTATGTTTTCATTCCTATATTTAAATTTTATCCCTATCATCCTGCCATCTTCCCCATCGTCACACTTGCTCACATCCTCTATCACTCCTCTTTTTATTAAAATCGCTACCCCCCCTGCTTCCCCATAACCATTGCTTGCATACACATCTCCCATCCATTCCTTCTCCACTTCTCTCATACTCCTTTCATCCCAGTGTGTCTCCTGGATACATATTATGTCACTTTTCCCCAATCCATACATCTGTTCTCTCTTACTTTTATTTCTTAGCCCTCTTGCATTAATTGATATTATTTCAATCATTATTATTATTAGGATGCTTAGTTTCATTTTTTGTTCTTATTTTTGCTTTTCTTATTCATCCTATTGTGCCTCTCTGTATTCTGTCGCTTCCTAATTTGCGTTATTTTCTCAGACAGTTCCATATCAGTTTCGGAATCTACCGTTTGTGACGCGTGTGACTCCTCACCGGCCTCTGTGGGAGTCGCTCCGTCCGTCACTTTCCTCCTCTCCCCCGTCTTGTCTTTTCCTCGCCTTTTCTCCTCCTTCTCCTCCGTCTCCATGCCTGCCTTGTCCGCTCCGTCTTCCTTTCCTTCCGTTTTGTCCTTCTCCTCTGCCGTCGCCGCCCGCATCTTCTCTCCTCTCCTCCTGCCTGCGTCCACCTCTGCATCCTTTCCTTGCCTTTTCTCCTCGGTCTCCAGTTCTGCCTTGTCCGCTCCGTCTCTCTTTCCTTTCCTCGTCACCTTCCTCTCCGCCGGCTCCCTCTCTCCTCTCTCCTTGTCGGCGTCCACCTTCACCGCCTCCTCCGTCGCTCCATTATTTTCCTCTCTCCCGTCGTCCTTCTGCACCTCTCCTGCTCCGCTCGTGCTCACCGGTCCCTCCTCAACTCCCTCGTCCACACTCTCCATGTCCTCCGTGTCTCTGTCCTCGCTGTTTTCACTCTCGCTCCCATCTCCGCTCTCATCCACCTCACTTTTTTCTCCTTCCGCCTCACTTTCCTTGCAGCTGCAGTTCTGATTTAGGTTTTTACACATCTCACATCTTTTCTTCCCTTGGCTGCACTCCCTAGCAAAGTGTCCCTGAATTCCACATCTATGGCACTGGAACTCAGGGCACTCCCTCATTATGTGCCCGGGTTGGATGCACATCCTGCACACCCTGACCTGTTTGTCATGAATGACTCTAAAATATTCGCTCCCCAGTGCTGTTTCAAATTTAGTTGAATATGGCAATGACTGCACTTGGTTATTGAATCTCACTTTCATGAACCTAGTTCCATCTGCCACATTGGTTCCCGGCCACATCCTCCTCTTTATTGGTGATGCAGCCGAGACTCCCCACCCCTTCAATTTTTCCAGGATTTTTTCATCTCCTATATAAAAGGGGAGATTTAGAAATGACACTACCAGCTCATCGTTTGTGAGTTCCCTGGCGTGTATCCTGGTGTCCCCCATCTTAAATCCCTCCATGAGCCTGTCTTTTCCTCTCGGATGGCTCATGGACATCTCATACTTATTCCTGCCAATAAATCTGCACGCCACCAGCCCTCCACATAGCTCACGCACGCATCTCATGAGCTCCATTGCGCTGATCTCATTTTCTCCCTCCATTTCCACACTCACGGTCAACTTCCTTACCTCTCTCTCTGTGCTTTCGCCGCTCTGGCTCAGCACAACAGCGGGGGTAGCCGCGCTACTCATCCGCTCCGTGTTCTCCTCCACCGCTCCCTCCATGGGACCGACACAGAAGCCCCCGTACAGCGCGTCGCTGTTACGGGGAGATATATCAATGTCAGCTATCACAACGCTAACGTCCGGTTGGATAGCTGCATACACACATAGAAAAAAGGAAAAAGGAAAAAGAAAAGTAGAAAAATAGAAAAATAGAGAGATAGATCGTGAAGAAGTTGGAAAAAAAGTACTGAGTAGGTCATCCGTGGTGCTCTACTTCCGCGTCAAGCTGACGTCACTCCGTGGTGCGTTCAAGGGCGTTCGGGCTGGTTTGGCCGTAAGCGATTAACTCCACCCACAATACCTCCTTTATACATGTGAATCATCACCATCATCAATGGTTCTTCTGTTGCTTTGCAACCATAGCATCTTGAGGTGTGGGTGGGCGTGAGGGTCAATTGTTCTAAAATCAATCTCAAGGTGCAATTTTGTCATATCGTTGCAAGAAAAAAATCATTACAATTTTCAAAAATGACCTTCAGCAATATTGTCAGTGTTTCATATCCAGTTGTTTCCCTGATGCAAAGTAAACTCCCTGCTCTTTCATCGCTCTCTCCAAATAAGACAATTTGAAATTGATATGTTAATAAAACATGAATAAAGTAGTGTTTTGATTAGAAACAAATCTGATGAATGCTCACTTTCACCTTTCAGTGATGATGTGAGGGTTCCATATTCTTTTTTCCTTTGATGAACAGTCTTTCCTGCTCTTTCCAAGAGGTGTCTCCTCTGAAGCAGCAGCAACAGCGCCCTCTGCAAAGAAAAGTCTAAAAAGCTTACAGCACCTGGTATTCCCAGGCGGTCTCCCATTCAAGTACTAACCAGGCCCGACCGTGCTTAGTTTCCGAGATCAGACGAGATCGGGCGTGTTCAGGGTGGTATGGCCGTAAGCGATTAACTCCACCCACAATACCTCCTTTATACATGTGAATCATCACCATCATCAATGGTTCTTCTGTTGCTTTGCAACCATAGAATCTTGAGGTGCGGGTGGGCAGGGGGGTCAATTGTTCCAAAATCAATCTCAAGGTGCAATTTTGTCATATCGTTGCAAGAAAAAAATCATTACAATTTTCAAAAATGACCTTCAGCAATATTGTCAGTGTTTCATATCCAGTTGTTTCCCTGATGCAGAGTAAACTCCCTGCTCTCTCATCGCTCTCTCCAAATAAGACAATTTGAAAATGATATGTTAATAAAACATGAATAAAGTAGTGTTTTGATTAGAAACAAATCTGATGAATGCTCACTTTCACCTTTCAGTGATGATGTGAGGGTTCCATATTCTTTTTTCCTTTGATGAACAGTCTTTCCTGCTCTTTCCAAGAGGTGTCTCCTCTGAAGCAGCAGCAACAGCGCCCTCTGCAAAGAAAAGTCTAAAAAGCTTACAGCACCTGGTATTCCCAGGCGGTCTCCCATTCAAGTACTAACCAGGCCGGACCCTGCTTAGCTTCTGAGATCGGACGAGATCGGGCATGTTCAGGGTGGTATGGCCGTAAGCGATTAACTCCACCCACAATACCTCCTTTATACATGTGAATCATCACCATCATCAATGGTTCTTCTGTTGCTTTGCAACCATAGCATCTTGAGGTGTGGGTGGGCGTGAGGGTCAATTGTTCCAAAATCAATCTCAAGGTGCAATTTTGTCATATCGTTGCAAGAAAAAAATCATTAAAATTTTCAAAAATGACCTTCAGCAATATTGTCAGTGTTTCATATCCAGTTGTTTCCCTGATGCAGAGTAAACTCCCTGCTCTTTCATCGCTCTCTCCAAATAAGACAATTTGAAAATGATATGTTAATAAAACATGAATAAAGTAGTGTTTTGATTAGAAACAAATCTGATGAATGCTCACTTTCACCTTTCAGTGATGATGTGAGGGTTCCATATTCTTTTTTCCTTTGATGAACAGTCTTTCCTGCTCTTTCCAAGAGGTGTCTCCTCTGAAGCAGCAGCAACAGCGCCCTCTGCAAAGAAAAGTCTAAAAAGCTTACAGCACCTGGTATTCCCAGGCGGTCTCCCATTCAAGTACTAACCAGGCCCGACCCTGCTTAGCTTCCGAGATCGGACGAGATTGGGCGTGTTCAGGGTGGTATGGCCGTAAGCGATTAACTCCACCCACAATACCTCCTTTATACATGTGAATCATCACCATCATCAATGGTTCTTCTGTTGCTTTGCAACCATAGCATCTTGAGGTGTGGGTGGGCGGGAGGGTCAATTGTTCCAAAATCAATCTCAAGGTGCAATTTTGTCATATCGTTGCAAGAAAAAAATCATTAAAATTTTCAAAAATGACCTTCAGCAATATTGTCAGTGTTTCATATCCAGTTGTTTCCCTGATGCAGAGTAAACTCCCTGCTCTTTCATCGCTCTCTCCAAATAAGACAATTTGAAAATGATATGTTAATAAAACATGAATAAAGTAGTGTTTTGATTAGAAACAAATCTGATGAATGCTCACTTTCACCTTTCAGTGATGATGTGAGGGTTCCATATTCTTTTTTCCTTTGATGAACAGTCTTTCCTGCTCTTTCCAAGAGGTGTCTCCTCTGAAGCAGCAGCAACAGCGCCCTCTGCAAAGAAAAGTCTAAAAAGCTTACAGCACCTGGTATTCCCAGGCGGTCTCCCATTCAAGTACTAACCAGGCCCGACCCTGCTTAGCTTCCGAGATCGGACGAGATTGGGCGTGTTCAGGGTGGTATGGCCGTAAGCGATTAACTCCACCCACAATACCTCCTTTATACATGTGAATCATCACCATCATCAATGGTTCTTCTGTTGCTTTGCAACCATAGCATCTTGAGGTGTGGGTGGGCGGGAGGGTCAATTGTTCCAAAATCAATCTCAAGGTGCAATTTTGTCATATCGTTGCAAGAAAAAAATCATTACAATTTTCAAAAATGACCTTCAGCAATATTGTCAGTGTTTCATATCCAGTTGTTTCCCTGATGCAGAGTAAACTCCCTGCTCTTTCATCGCTCTCTCCAAATAAGACAATTTGAAAATGATATGTTAATAAAACATGAATAAAGTAGTGTTTTGATTAGAAACAAATCTGATGAATGCTCACTTTCACCTTTCAGTGATGATGTGAGGGTTCCATATTCTTTTTTCCTTTGATGAACAGTCTTTCCTGCTCTTTCCAAGAGGTGTCTCCTCTGAAGCAGCAGCAACAGCGCCCTCTGCAAAGAAAAGTCTAAAAAGCTTACAGCACCTGGTATTCCCAGGCGGTCTCCCATTCAAGTACTAACCAGGCCCGACCCTGCTTAGCTTCCGAGATCGGACGAGATTGGGCGTGTTCAGGGTGGTATGGCCGTAAGCGATTAACTCCACCCACAATACCTCCTTTATACATGTGAATCATCACCATCATCAATGGTTCTTCTGTTGCTTTGCAACCATAGCATCTTGAGGTGTGGGTGGGCGTGAGGGTCAATTGTTCCAAAATCAATCTCAAGGTGCAATTTTGTCATATCGTTGCAAGAAAAAAATCATTACAATTTTCAAAAATGACCTTCAGCAATATTGTCAGTGTTTCATATCCAGTTGTTTCCCTGATGCAGAGTAAACTCCCTGCTCTTTCATCGCTCTCTCCAAATAAGACAATTTGAAAATGATATGTTAATAAAACATGAATAAAGTAGTGTTTTGATTAGAAACAAATCTGATGAATGCTCACTTTCACCTTTCAGTGATGATGTGAGGGTTCCATATTCTTTTTTCCTTTGATGAACAGTCTTTCCTGCTCTTTCCAAGAGGTGTCTCCTCTGAAGCAGCAGCAACAGCGCCCTCTGCAAAGAAAAGTCTAAAAAGCTTACAGCACCTGGTATTCCCAGGCGGTCTCCCATTCAAGTACTAACCAGGCCCGACCCTGCTTAGCTTCCGAGATCGGACGAGATTGGGCGTGTTCAGGGTGGTATGGCCGTAAGCGATTAACTCCACCCACAATACCTCCTTTATACATGTGAATCATCACCATCATCAATGGTTCTTCTGTTGCTTTGCAACCATAGCATCTTGAGGTGTGGGTGGGCGTGAGGGTCAATTGTTCCAAAATCAATCTCAAGGTGCAATTTTGTCATATCGTTGCAAGAAAAAAATCATTACAATTTTCAAAAATGACCTTCAGCAATATTGTCAGTGTTTCATATCCAGTTGTTTCCCTGATGCAGAGTAAACTCCCTGCTCTTTCATCGCTCTCTCCAAATAAGACAATTTGAAAATGATATGTTAATAAAACATGAATAAAGTAGTGTTTTGATTAGAAACAAATCTGATGAATGCTCACTTTCACCTTTCAGTGATGATGTGAGGGTTCCATATTCTTTTTTCCTTTGATGAACAGTCTTTCCTGCTCTTTCCAAGAGGTGTCTCCTCTGAAGCAGCAGCAACAGCGCCCTCTGCAAAGAAAAGTCTAAAAAGCTTACAGCACCTGGTATTCCCAGGCGGTCTCCCATTCAAGTACTAACCAGGCCCGACCCTGCTTAGCTTCCGAGATCGGACGAGATTGGGCGTGTTCAGGGTGGTATGGCCGTAAGCGATTAACTCCACCCACAATACCTCCTTTATACATGTGAATCATCACCATCATCAATGGTTCTTCTGTTGCTTTGCAACCATAGCATCTTGAGGTGTGGGTGGGCGTGAGGGTCAATTGTTCCAAAATCAATCTCAAGGTGCAATTTTGTCATATCGTTGCAAGAAAAAAATCATTACAATTTTCAAAAATGACCTTCAGCAATATTGTCAGTGTTTCATATCCAGTTGTTTCCCTGATGCAGAGTAAACTCCCTGCTCTTTCATCGCTCTCTCCAAATAAGACAATTTGAAAATGATATGTTAATAAAACATGAATAAAGTAGTGTTTTGATTAGAAACAAATCTGATGAATGCTCACTTTCACCTTTCAGTGATGATGTGAGGGTTCCATATTCTTTTTTCCTTTGATGAACAGTCTTTCCTGCTCTTTCCAAGAGGTGTCTCCTCTGAAGCAGCAGCAACAGCGCCCTCTGCAAAGAAAAGTCTAAAAAGCTTACAGCACCTGGTATTCCCAGGCGGTCTCCCATTCAAGTACTAACCAGGCCCGACCCTGCTTAGCTTCCGAGATCGGACGAGATTGGGCGTGTTCAGGGTGGTATGGCCGTAAGCGATTAACTCCACCCACAATACCTCCTTTATACATGTGAATCATCACCATCATCAATGGTTCTTCTGTTGCTTTGCAACCATAGCATCTTGAGGTGTGGGTGGGCGTGAGGGTCAATTGTTCCAAAATCAATCTCAAGGTGCAATTTTGTCATATCGTTGCAAGAAAAAAATCATTACAATTTTCAAAAATGACCTTCAGCAATATTGTCAGTGTTTCATATCCAGTTGTTTCCCTGATGCAGAGTAAACTCCCTGCTCTTTCATCGCTCTCTCCAAATAAGACAATTTGAAAATGATATGTTAATAAAACATGAATAAAGTAGTGTTTTGATTAGAAACAAATCTGATGAATGCTCACTTTCACCTTTCAGTGATGATGTGAGGGTTCCATATTCTTTTTTCCTTTGATGAACAGTCTTTCCTGCTCTTTCCAAGAGGTGTCTCCTCTGAAGCAGCAGCAACAGCGCCCTCTGCAAAGAAAAGTCTAAAAAGCTTACAGCACCTGGTATTCCCAGGCGGTCTCCCATTCAAGTACTAACCAGGCCCGACCCTGCTTAGCTTCCGAGATCGGACGAGATTGGGCGTGTTCAGGGTGGTATGGCCGTAAGCGATTAACTCCACCCACAATACCTCCTTTATACATGTGAATCATCACCATCATCAATGGTTCTTCTGTTGCTTTGCAACCATAGCATCTTGAGGTGTGGGTGGGCGTGAGGGTCAATTGTTCCAAAATCAATCTCAAGGTGCAATTTTGTCATATCGTTGCAAGAAAAAAATCATTACAATTTTCAAAAATGACCTTCAGCAATATTGTCAGTGTTTCATATCCAGTTGTTTCCCTGATGCAGAGTAAACTCCCTGCTCTTTCATCGCTCTCTCCAAATAAGACAATTTGAAAATGATATGTTAATAAAACATGAATAAAGTAGTGTTTTGATTAGAAACAAATCTGATGAATGCTCACTTTCACCTTTCAGTGATGATGTGAGGGTTCCATATTATTTTTTCCTTTGATGAACAGTCTTTCCTGCTCTTTCCAAGAGGTGTCTCCTCTGAAGCAGCAGCAACAGCGCCCTCTGCAAAGAAAAGTCTAAAAAGCTTACAGCACCTGGTATTCCCAGGCGGTCTCCCATTCAAGTACTAACCAGGCCCGACCCTGCTTAGCTTCCGAGATCGGATGAGATCGGGCGTGTTCAGGGTGGTATGGCCGTAAGCGATTAACTCCACCCACAATACCTCCTTTATACATGTGAATCATCACCATCATCAATGGTTCTTCTGTTGCTTTGCAACCATAGCATCTTGAGGTGTGGGTGGGCGTGAGGGTCAATTGTTCCAAAATCAATCTCAAGGTGCAATTTTGGCATATCGTTGCAAGAAAAAAATCATTACAATTTTCAAAAATGACCTTCAGCAATATTGTCAGTGTTTCATATCCAGTTGTTTCCCTGATGCAGAGTAAACTCCCTGCTCTTTCATCGCTCTCTCCAAATAAGACAATTTGAAAATGATATGTTAATAAAACATGAATAAAGTAGTGTTTTGATTAGAAACAAATCTGATGAATGCTCACTTTCACCTTTCAGTGATGATGTGAGGGTTCCATATTCTTTTTTCCTTTGATGAACAGTGTTTCCTGCTCTTTCCAAGAGGTGTCTCCTCTGAAGCAGCAGCAACAGCGCCCTCTGCAAAGAAAAGTCTAAAAAGCTTACAGCACCTGGTATTC
Organism: Paralichthys olivaceus; assembly: GCF_024713975.1. Classification (NCBI taxonomy): domain Eukaryota; kingdom Metazoa; phylum Chordata; class Actinopteri; order Pleuronectiformes; family Paralichthyidae; genus Paralichthys; species Paralichthys olivaceus. The sequence continues at coordinate 22,171,174 of NC_091097.1, read as the reverse complement.
CCAGGCGGTCTCCCATTCAAGTACTAACCAGGCCCGACCGTGCTTAGTTTCCGAGATCAGACGAGATCGGGCGTGTTCAGGGTGGTATGGCCGTAAGCGATTAACTCCACCCACAATACCTCCTTTATACATGTGAATCATCACCATCATCAATGGTTCTTCTGTTGCTTTGCAACCATAGCATCTTGAGGTGTGGGTGGGCGTGAGGGTCAATTGTTCCAAAATCAATCTCAAGGTGCAATTTTGTCATATCGTTGCAAGAAAAAAATCATTACAATTTTCAAAAATGACCTTCAGCAATATTGTCAGTGTTTCATATCCAGTTGTTTCCCTGATGCAGAGTAAACTCCCTGCTCTTTCATCGCTCTCTCCAAATAAGACAATTTGAAAATGATATGTTAATAAAACATGAATAAAGTAGTGTTTTGATTAGAAACAAATCTGATGAATGCTCACTTTCACCTTTCAGTGATGATGTGAGGGTTCCATATTCTTTTTTCCTTTGATGAACAGTCTTTCCTGCTCTTTCCAAGAGGTGTCTCCTCTGAAGCAGCAGCAACAGCGCCCTCTGCAAAGAAAAGTCTAAAAAGCTTACAGCACCTGGTATTCCCAGGCGGTCTCCCATTCAAGTACTAACCAGGCCCGACCCTGCTTAGCTTCCGAGATCGGACGAGATTGGGCGTGTTCAGGGTGGTATGGCCGTAAGCGATTAACTCCACCCACAATACCTCCTTTATACATGTGAATCATCACCATCATCAATGGTTCTTCTGTTGCTTTGCAACCATAGCATCTTGAGGTGTGGTTGGGCGGGAGGGTCAATTGTTCCAAAATCAATCTCAAGGTGCAATTTTGTCATATCGTTGCAAGAAAAAAATCATTACAATTTTCAAAAATGACCTTCAGCAATATTGTCAGTGTTTCATATCCAGTTGTTTCCCTGATGCAGAGTAAACTCCCTGCTCTTTCATCGCTCTCTCCAAATAAGACAATTTGAAAATGATATGTTAATAAAACATGAATAAAGTAGTGTTTTGATTAGAAACAAATCTGATGAATGCTCACTTTCACCTTTCAGTGATGATGTGAGGGTTCCATATTCTTTTTTCCTTTGATGAACAGTCTTTCCTGCTCTTTCCAAGAGGTGTCTCCTCTGAAGCAGCAGCAACAGCGCCCTCTGCAAAGAAAAGTCTAAAAAGCTTACAGCACCTGGTATTCCCAGGCGGTCTCCCATTCAAGTACTAACCAGGCCCGACCCTGCTTAGCTTCCGAGATCGGACGAGATTGGGCGTGTTCAGGGTGGTATGGCCGTAAGCGATTAACTCCACCCACAATACCTCCTTTATACATGTGAATCATCACCATCATCAATGGTTCTTCTGTTGCTTTGCAACCATAGCATCTTGAGGTGTGGGTGGGCGTGAGGGTCAATTGTTCCAAAATCAATCTCAAGGTGCAATTTTGTCATATCGTTGCAAGAAAAAAATCATTACAATTTTCAAAAATGACCTTCAGCAATATTGTCAGTGTTTCATATCCAGTTGTTTCCCTGATGCAGAGTAAACTCCCTGCTCTTTCATCGCTCTCTCCAAATAAGACAATTTGAAAATGATATGTTAATAAAACATGAATAAAGTAGTGTTTTGATTAGAAACAAATCTGATGAATGCTCACTTTCACCTTTCAGTGATGATGTGAGGGTTCCATATTATTTTTTCCTTTGATGAACAGTCTTTCCTGCTCTTTCCAAGAGGTGTCTCCTCTGAAGCAGCAGCAACAGCGCCCTCTGCAAAGAAAAGTCTAAAAAGCTTACAGCACCTGGTATTCCCAGGCGGTCTCCCATTCAAGTACTAACCAGGCCCGACCCTGCTTAGCTTCCGAGATCGGATGAGATCGGGCGTGTTCAGGGTGGTATGGCCGTAAGCGATTAACTCCACCCACAATACCTCCTTTATACATGTGAATCATCACCATCATCAATGGTTCTTCTGTTGCTTTGCAACCATAGCATCTTGAGGTGTGGGTGGGCGTGAGGGTCAATTGTTCCAAAATCAATCTCAAGGTGCAATTTTGGCATATCGTTGCAAGAAAAAAATCATTACAATTTTCAAAAATGACCTTCAGCAATATTGTCAGTGTTTCATATCCAGTTGTTTCCCTGATGCAGAGTAAACTCCCTGCTCTTTCATCGCTCTCTCCAAATAAGACAATTTGAAAATGATATGTTAATAAAACATGAATAAAGTAGTGTTTTGATTAGAAACAAATCTGATGAATGCTCACTTTCACCTTTCAGTGATGATGTGAGGGTTCCATATTCTTTTTTCCTTTGATGAACAGTCTTTCCTGCTCTTTCCAAGAGGTGTCTCCTCTGAGGCAGCAGCAACAGCGCCCTCTGCAAAGAAAAGTCTAAAAAGCTTACAGCACCTGGTATTCCCAGGCGGTCTCCCATTCAAGTACTAACCAGGCCCGACCCTGCTTAGCTTCCGAGATCGGACGAGATTGGGCGTGTTCAGGGTGGTATGGCCGTAAGCGATTAACTCCACCCACAATACCTCCTTTATACATGTGAATCATCACCATCATCAATGGTTCTTCTGTTGCTTTGCAACCATAGAATCTTGAGGTGTGGGTGGGCGGGAGGGTCAATTGTTCCAAAATCAATCTCAAGGTGCAATATTGTCATATCGTTGCAAGAAAAAAATCATTACAATTTTCAAAAATGACCTTCAGCAATATTGTCAGTGTTTCATATCCAGTTGTTTCCCTGATGCAGAGTAAACTCCCTGCTCTTTCATCGCTCTCTCCAAATAAGACAATTTGAAATTGATATGTTAATAAAACATGAATAAAGTAGTGTTTTGATTAGAAACAAATCTGATGAATGCTCACTTTCACCTTTCAGTGATGATGTGAGGGTTCCATATTCTTTTTTCCTTTGATGAACAGTCTTTCCTGCTCTTTCCAAGAGGTGTCTCCTCTGAAGCAGCAGCAACAGCGCCCTCTGCAAAGAAAAGTCTAAAAAGCTTACAGCACCTGGTATTCCCAGGCGGTCTCCCATTCAAGTACTAACCAGGCCCGACCCTGCTTAGCTTCCGAGATCGGATGAGATCGGGCGTGTTCAGGGTGGTATGGCCGTAAGCGATTAACTCCACCCACAATACCTCCTTTATACATGTGAATCATCACCATCATCAATGGTTCTTCTGTTGCTTTGCAACCATAGCATCTTGAGGTGTGGGTGGGCGTGAGGGTCAATTGTTCCAAAATCAATCTCAAGGTGCAATTTTGGCATATCGTTGCAAGAAAAAAATCATTACAATTTTCAAAAATGACCTTCAGCAATATTGTCAGTGTTTCATATCCAGTTGTTTCCCTGATGCAGAGTAAACTCCCTGCTCTTTCATCGCTCTCTCCAAATAAGACAATTTGAAAATGATATGTTAATAAAACATGAATAAAGTAGTGTTTTGATTAGAAACAAATCTGATGAATGCTCACTTTCACCTTTCAGTGATGATGTGAGGGTTCCATATTCTTTTTTCCTTTGATGAACAGTCTTTCCTGCTCTTTCCAAGAGGTGTCTCCTCTGAAGCAGCAGCAACAGCGCCCTCTGCAAAGAAAAGTCTAAAAAGCTTACAGCACCTGGTATTCCCAGGCGGTCTCCCATTCAAGTACTAACCAGGCCCGACCCTGCTTAGCTTCCGAGATCGGACGAGATTGGGCGTGTTCAGGGTGGTATGGCCGTAAGCGATTAACTCCACCCACAATACCTCCTTTATACATGTGAATCATCACCATCATCAATGGTTCTTCTGTTGCTTTGCAACCATAGAATCTTGAGGTGTGGGTGGGCGGGAGGGTCAATTGTTCCAAAATCAATCTCAAGGTGCAATATTGTCATATCGTTGCAAGAAAAAAATCATTACAATTTTCAAAAATGACCTTCAGCAATATTGTCAGTGTTTCATATCCAGTTGTTTCCCTGATGCAGAGTAAACTCCCTGCTCTTTCATCGCTCTCTCCAAATAAGACAATTTGAAATTGATATGTTAATAAAACATGAATAAAGTAGTGTTTTGATTAGAAACAAATCTGATGAATGCTCACTTTCACCTTTCAGTGATGATGTGAGGGTTCCATATTCTTTTTTCCTTTGATGAACAGTCTTTCCTGCTCTTTCCAAGAGGTGTCTCCTCTGAAGCAGCAGCAACAGCGCCCTCTGCAAAGAAAAGTCTAAAAAGCTTACAGCACCTGGTATTCCCAGGCGGTCTCCCATTCAAGTACTAACCAGGCCCGACCCTGCTTAGCTTCCGAGATCGGACGAGATTGGGCGTGTTCAGGGTGGTATGGCCGTAAGCGATTAACTCCACCCACAATACCTCCTTTATACATGTGAATCATCACCATCATCAATGGTTCTTCTGTTGCTTTGCAACCATAGCATCTTGAGTTGTGGGTGGGCGGGAGGGTCAATTGTTCCAAAATCAATCTCAAGGTGCAATTTTGTCATATCGTTGCAAGAAAAAAATCATTACAATTTTCAAAAATGACCTTCAGCAATATTGTCAGTGTTTCATATCCAGTTGTTTCCCTGATGCAGAGTAAACTCCCTGCTCTTTCATCGCTCTCTCCAAATAAGACAATTTGAAAATGATATGTTAATAAAACATGAATAAAGTAGTGTTTTGATTAGAAACAAATCTGATGAATGCTCACTTTCACCTTTCAGTGATGATGTGAGGGTTCCATATTCTTTTTTCCTTTGATGAACAGTCTTTCCTGCTCTTTCCAAGAGGTGTCTCCTCTGAAGCAGCAGCAACAGCGCCCTCTGCAAAGAAAAGTCTAAAAAGCTTACAGCACCTGGTATTCCCAGGCGGTCTCCCATTCAAGTACTAACCAGGCCCGACCCTGCTTAGCTTCCGAGATCGGACGAGATTGGGCGTGTTCAGGGTGGTATGGCCGTAAGCGATTAACTCCACCCACAATACCTCCTTTATACATGTGAATCATCACCATCATCAATGGTTCTTCTGTTGCTTTGCAACCATAGAATCTTGAGGTGTGGGTGGGCGGGAGGGTCAATTGTTCCAAAATCAATCTCAAGGTGCAATATTGTCATATCGTTGCAAGAAAAAAATCATTACAATTTTCAAAAATGACCTTCAGCAATATTGTCAGTGTTTCATATCCAGTTGTTTCCCTGATGCAGAGTAAACTCCCTGCTCTTTCATCGCTCTCTCCAAATAAGACAATTTGAAATTGATATGTTAATAAAACATGAATAAAGTAGTGTTTTGATTAGAAACAAATCTGATGAATGCTCACTTTCACCTTTCAGTGATGATGTGAGGGTTCCATATTCTTTTTTCCTTTGATGAACAGTCTTTCCTGCTCTTTCCAAGAGGTGTCTCCTCTGAAGCAGCAGCAACAGCGCCCTCTGCAAAGAAAAGTCTAAAAAGCTTACAGCACCTGGTATTCCCAGGCGGTCTCCCATTCAAGTACTAACCAGGCCCGACCCTGCTTAGCTTCCGAGATCGGACGAGATTGGGCGTGTTCAGGGTGGTATGGCCGTAAGCGATTAACTCCACCCACAATACCTCCTTTATACATGTGAATCATCACCATCATCAATGGTTCTTCTGTTGCTTTGCAACCATAGCATCTTGAGTTGTGGGTGGGCGGGAGGGTCAATTGTTCCAAAATCAATCTCAAGGTGCAATTTTGTCATATCGTTGCAAGAAAAAAATCATTACAATTTTCAAAAATGACCTTCAGCAATATTGTCAGTGTTTCATATCCAGTTGTTTCCCTGATGCAGAGTAAACTCCCTGCTCTTTCATCGCTCTCTCCAAATAAGACAATTTGAAAATGATATGTTAATAAAACATGAATAAAGTAGTGTTTTGATTAGAAACAAATCTGATGAATGCTCACTTTCACCTTTCAGTGATGATGTGAGGGTTCCATATTCTTTTTTCCTTTGATGAACAGTCTTTCCTGCTCTTTCCAAGAGGTGTCTCCTCTGAAGCAGCAGCAACAGCGCCCTCTGCAAAGAAAAGTCTAAAAAGCTTACAGCACCTGGTATTCCCAGGCGGTCTCCCATTCAAGTACTAACCAGGCCCGACCCTGCTTAGCTTCCGAGATCGGACGAGATTGGGCGTGTTCAGGGTGGTATGGCCGTAAGCGATTAACTCCACCCACAATACCTCCTTTATACATGTGAATCATCACCATCATCAATGGTTCTTCTGTTGCTTTGCAACCATAGCATCTTGAGGTGTGGGTGGGCGTGAGGGTCAATTGTTCCAAAATCAATCTCAAGGTGCAATTTTGTCATATCGTTGCAAGAAAAAAATCATTACAATTTTCAAAAATGACCTTCAGCAATATTGTCAGTGTTTCATATCCAGTTGTTTCCCTGATGCAAAGTAAACTCCCTGCTCTTTCATCGCTCTCTCCAAATAAGACAATTTGAAATTGATATGTTAATAAAACATGAATAAAGTAGTGTTTTGATTAGAAACAAATCTGATGAATGCTCACTTTCACCTTTCAGTGATGATGTGAGGGTTCCATATTCTTTTTTCCTTTGATGAACAGTCTTTCCTGCTCTTTCCAAGAGGTGTCTCCTCTGAAGCAGCAGCAACAGCGCCCTCTGCAAAGAAAAGTCTAAAAAGCTTACAGCACCTGGTATTCCCAGGCGGTCTCCCATTCAAGTACTAACCAGGCCCGACCGTGCTTAGTTTCCGAGATCAGACGAGATCGGGCGTGTTCAGGGTGGTATGGCCGTAAGCGATTAACTCCACCCACAATACCTCCTTTATACATGTGAATCATCACCATCATCAATGGTTCTTCTGTTGCTTTGCAACCATAGAATCTTGAGGTGCGGGTGGGCAGGGGGGCCAATTGTTCCAAAATCAATCTCAAGGTGCAATTTTGTCATATCGTTGCAAGAAAAAAATCATTACAATTTTCAAAAATGACCTTCAGCAATATTGTCAGTGTTTCATATCCAGTTGTTTCCCTGATGCAGAGTAAACTCCCTGCTCTCTCATCGCTCTCTCCAAATAAGACAATTTGAAAATGATATGTTAATAAAACATGAATAAAGTAGTGTTTTGATTAGAAACAAATCTGATGAATGCTCACTTTCACCTTTCAGTGATGATGTGAGGGTTCCATATTCTTTTTTCCTTTGATGAACAGTCTTTCCTGCTCTTTCCAAGAGGTGTCTCCTCTGAAGCAGCAGCAACAGCGCCCTCTGCAAAGAAAAGTCTAAAAAGCTTACAGCACCTGGTATTCCCAGGCGGTCTCCCATTCAAGTACTAACCAGGCCGGACCCTGCTTAGCTTCTGAGATCGGACGAGATCGGGCATGTTCAGGGTGGTATGGCCGTAAGCGATTAACTCCACCCACAATACCTCCTTTATACATGTGAATCATCACCATCATCAATGGTTCTTCTGTTGCTTTGCAACCATAGCATCTTGAGGTGTGGGTGGGCGTGAGGGTCAATTGTTCCAAAATCAATCTCAAGGTGCAATTTTGGCATATCGTTGCAAGAAAAAATCATTAAAATTTTCAAAAATGACCTTCAGCAATATTGTCAGTGTTTCATATCCAGTTGTTTCCCTGATGCAGAGTAAACTCCCTGCTCTTTCATCGCTCTCTCCAAATAAGACAATTTGAAAATGATATGTTAATAAAACATGAATAAAGTAGTGTTTTGATTAGAAACAAATCTGATGAATGCTCACTTTCACCTTTCAGTGATGATGTGAGGGTTCCATATTCTTTTTTCCTTTGATGAACAGTCTTTCCTGCTCTTTCCAAGAGGTGTCTCCTCTGAAGCAGCAGCAACAGCGCCCTCTGCAAAGAAAAGTCTAAAAAGCTTACAGCACCTGGTATTCCCAGGCGGTCTCCCATTCAAGTACTAACCAGGCCCGACCCTGCTTAGCTTCCGAGATCGGACGAGATTGGGCGTGTTCAGGGTGGTATGGCCGTAAGCGATTAACTCCACCCACAATACCTCCTTTATACATGTGAATCATCACCATCATCAATGGTTCTTCTGTTGCTTTGCAACCATAGCATCTTGAGGTGTGGTTGGGCGGGAGGGTCAATTGTTCCAAAATCAATCTCAAGGTGCAATTTTGTCATATCGTTGCAAGAAAAAAATCATTACAATTTTCAAAAATGACCTTCAGCAATATTGTCAGTGTTTCATATCCAGTTGTTTCCCTGATGCAGAGTAAACTCCCTGCTCTTTCATCGCTCTCTCCAAATAAGACAATTTGAAAATGATATGTTAATAAAACATGAATAAAGTAGTGTTTTGATTAGAAACAAATCTGATGAATGCTCACTTTCACCTTTCAGTGATGATGTGAGGGTTCCATATTCTTTTTTCCTTTGATGAACAGTCTTTCCTGCTCTTTCCAAGAGGTGTCTCCTCTGAAGCAGCAGCAACAGCGCCCTCTGCAAAGAAAAGTCTAAAAAGCTTACAGCACCTGGTATTCCCAGGCGGTCTCCCATTCAAGTACTAACCAGGCCCGACCCTGCTTAGCTTCCGAGATCGGACGAGATTGGGCGTGTTCAGGGTGGTATGGCCGTAAGCGATTAACTCCACCCACAATACCTCCTTTATACATGTGAATCATCACCATCATCAATGGTTCTTCTGTTGCTTTGCAACCATAGCATCTTGAGGTGTGGTTGGGCGGGAGGGTCAATTGTTCCAAAATCAATCTCAAGGTGCAATTTTGTCATATCGTTGCAAGAAAAAAATCATTACAATTTTCAAAAATGACCTTCAGCAATATTGTCAGTGTTTCATATCCAGTTGTTTCCCTGATGCAGAGTAAACTCCCTGCTCTCTCATCGCTCTCTCCCAATAAGACAATTTGAAAATGATATGTTAATAAAACATGAATAAAGTAGTGTTTTGATTAGAAACAAATCTGATGAATGCTCACTTTCACCTTTCAGTGATGATGTGAGGGTTCCATATTCTTTTTTCCTTTGATGAACAGTCTTTCCTGCTCTTTCCAAGAGGTGTCTCCTCTGAAGCAGCAGCAACAGCGCCCTCTGCAAAGAAAAGTCTAAAAAGCTTACAGCACCTGGTATTCCCAGGCGGTCTCCCATTCAAGTACTAACCAGGCCCGACCCTGCTTAGCTTCCGAGATCGGACGAGATTGGGCGTGTTCAGGGTGGTATGGCCGTAAGCGATTAACTCCACCCACAATACCTCCTTTATACATGTGAATCATCACCATCATCAATGGTTCTTCTGTTGCTTTGCAACCATAGCATCTTGAGGTGTGGGTGGGCGTGAGGGTCAATTGTTCCAAAATCAATCTCAAGGTGCAATTTTGTCATATCGTTGCAAGAAAAAAATCATTACAATTTTCAAAAATGACCTTCAGCAATATTGTCAGTGTTTCATATCCAGTTGTTTCCCTGATGCAGAGTAAACTCCCTGCTCTTTCATCGCTCTCTCCAAATAAGACAATTTGAAAATGATATGTTAATAAAACATGAATAAAGTAGTGTTTTGATTAGAAACAAATCTGATGAATGCTCACTTTCACCTTTCAGTGATGATGTGAGGGTTCCATATTCTTTTTTCCTTTGATGAACAGTCTTTCCTGCTCTTTCCAAGAGGTGTCTCCTCTGAAGCAGCAGCAACAGCGCCCTCTGCAAAGAAAAGTCTAAAAAGCTTACAGCACCTGGTATTCCCAGGCGGTCTCCCATTCAAGTACTAACCAGGCCCGACCCTGCTTAGCTTCCGAGATCGGACGAGATTGGGCGTGTTCAGGGTGGTATGGCCGTAAGCGATTAACTCCACCCACAATACCTCCTTTATACATGTGAATCATCACCATCATCAATGGTTCTTCTGTTGCTTTGCAACCATAGCATCTTGAGGTGTGGGTGGGCGTGAGGGTCAATTGTTCCAAAATCAATCTCAAGGTGCAATTTTGTCATATCGTTGCAAGAAAAAAATCATTACAATTTTCAAAAATGACCTTCAGCAATATTGTCAGTGTTTCATATCCAGTTGTTTCCCTGATGCAGAGTAAACTCCCTGCTCTTTCATCGCTCTCTCCAAATAAGACAATTTGAAAATGATATGTTAATAAAACATGAATAAAGTAGTGTTTTGATTAGAAACAAATCTGATGAATGCTCACTTTCACCTTTCAGTGATGATGTGAGGGTTCCATATTCTTTTTTCCTTTGATGAACAGTCTTTCCTGCTCTTTCCAAGAGGTGTCTCCTCTGAAGCAGCAGCAACAGCGCCCTCTGCAAAGAAAAGTCTAAAAAGCTTACAGCACCTGGTATTCCCAGGCGGTCTCCCATTCAAGTACTAACCAGGCCCGACCCTGCTTAGCTTCCGAGATCGGACGAGATTGGGCGTGTTCAGGGTGGTATGGCCGTAAGCGATTAACTCCACCCACAATACCTCCTTTATACATGTGAATCATCACCATCATCAATGGTTCTTCTGTTGCTTTGCAACCATAGCATCTTGAGGTGTGGGTGGGCGTGAGGGTCAATTGTTCCAAAATCAATCTCAAGGTGCAATTTTGTCATATCGTTGCAAGAAAAAAATCATTACAATTTTCAAAAATGACCTTCAGCAATATTGTCAGTGTTTCATATCCAGTTGTTTCCCTGATGCAGAGTAAACTCCCTGCTCTTTCATCGCTCTCTCCAAATAAGACAATTTGAAAATGATATGTTAATAAAACATGAATAAAGTAGTGTTTTGATTAGAAACAAATCTGATGAATGCTCACTTTCACCTTTCAGTGATGATGTGAGGGTTCCATATTCTTTTTTCCTTTGATGAACAGTCTTTCCTGCTCTTTCCAAGAGGTGTCTCCTCTGAAGCAGCAGCAACAGCGCCCTCTGCAAAGAAAAGTCTAAAAAGCTTACAGCACCTGGTATTCCCAGGCGGTCTCCCATTCAAGTACTAACCAGGCCCGACCCTGCTTAGCTTCCGAGATCGGACGAGATTGGGCGTGTTCAGGGTGGTATGGCCGTAAGCGATTAACTCCACCCACAATACCTCCTTTATACATGTGAATCATCACCATCATCAATGGTTCTTCTGTTGCTTTGCAACCATAGCATCTTGAGGTGTGGGTGGGCGTGAGGGTCAATTGTTCCAAAATCAATCTCAAGGTGCAATTTTGTCATATCGTTGCAAGAAAAAAATCATTACAATTTTCAAAAATGACCTTCAGCAATATTGTCAGTGTTTCATATCCAGTTGTTTCCCTGATGCAGAGTAAACTCCCTGCTCTTTCATCGCTCTCTCCAAATAAGACAATTTGAAAATGATATGTTAATAAAACATGAATAAAGTAGTGTTTTGATTAGAAACAAATCTGATGAATGCTCACTTTCACCTTTCAGTGATGATGTGAGGGTTCCATATTCTTTTTTCCTTTGATGAACAGTCTTTCCTGCTCTTTCCAAGAGGTGTCTCCTCTGAAGCAGCAGCAACAGCGCCCTCTGCAAAGAAAAGTCTAAAAAGCTTACAGCACCTGGTATTCCCAGGCGGTCTCCCATTCAAGTACTAACCAGGCCCGACCGTGCTTAGTTTCCGAGATCAGACGAGATCGGGCGTGTTCAGGGTGGTATGGCCGTAAGCGATTAACTCCACCCACAATACCTCCTTTATACATGTGAATCATCACCATCATCAATGGTTCTTCTGTTGCTTTGCAACCATAGAATCTTGAGGTGTGGGTGGGCAGGGGGGTCAATTGTTCCAAAATCAATCTCAAGGTGCAATTTTGTCATATCGTTGCAAGAAAAAAATCATTACAATTTTCAAAAATGACCTTCAGCAATATTGTCAGTGTTTCATATCCAGTTGTTTCCCTGATGCAGAGTAAACTCCCTGCTCTCTCATCGCTCTCTCCAAATAAGACAATTTGAAAATGATATGTTAATAAAACATGAATAAAGTAGTGTTTTGATTAGAAACAAATCTGATGAATGCTCACTTTCACCTTTCAGTGATGATGTGAGGGTTCCATATTCTTTTTTCCTTTGATGAACAGTCTTTCCTGCTCTTTCCAAGAGGTGTCTCCTCTGAAGCAGCAGCAACAGCGCCCTCTGCAAAGAAAAGTCTAAAAAGCTTACAGCACCTGGTATTCCCAGGCGGTCTCCCATTCAAGTACTAACCAGGCCCGACCGTGCTTAGTTTCCGAGATCAGACGAGATCGGGCGTGTTCAGGGTGGTATGGCCGTAAGCGATTAACTCCACCCACAATACCTCCTTTATACATGTGAATCATCACCATCATCAATGGTTCTTCTGTTGCTTTGCAACCATAGAATCTTGAGGTGCGGGTGGGCAGGGGGGTCAATTGTTCCAAAATCAATCTCAAGGTGCAATTTTGTCATATCGTTGCAAGAAAAAAATCATTACAATTTTCAAAAATGACCTTCAGCAATATTGTCAGTGTTTCATATCCAGTTGTTTCCCTGATGCAGAGTAAACTCCCTGCTCTCTCATCGCTCTCTCCAAATAAGACAATTTGAAAATGATATGTTAATAAAACATGAATAAAGTAGTGTTTTGATTAGAAACAAATCTGATGAATGCTCACTTTCACCTTTCAGTGATGATGTGAGGGTTCCATATTCTTTTTTCCTTTGATGAACAGTCTTTCCTGCTCTTTCCAAGAGGTGTCTCCTCTGAAGCAGCAGCAACAGCGCCCTCTGCAAAGAAAAGTCTAAAAAGCTTACAGCACCTGGTATTCCCAGGAGGTCTCCCATTCAAGTACTAACCAGGCCCGACCCTGCTTAGCTTCCGAGATCGGACGAGATTGGGCGTGTTCAGGGTGGTATGGCCGTAAGCGATTAACTCCACCCACAATAACTCCTTTATACATGTGAATCATCACCATCATCAATGGTTCTTCTGTTGCTTTGCAACCATAGCATCTTGAGGTGTGGTTGGGCGGGAGGGTCAATTGTTCCAAAATCAATCTCAAGGTGCAATTTTGTCATATCGTTGCAAGAAAAAAATCATTACAATTTTCAAAAATGACCTTCAGCAATATTGTCAGTGTTTCATATCCAGTTGTTTCCCTGATGCAGAGTAAACTCCCTGCTCTTTCATCGCTCTCTCCAAATAAGACAATTTGAAAATGATATGTTAATAAAACATGAATAAAGTAGTGTTTTGATTAGAAACAAATCTGATGAATGCTCACTTTCACCTTTCAGTGATGATGTGAGGGTTCCATATTCTTTTTTCCTTTGATGAACAGTCTTTCCTGCTCTTTCCAAGAGGTGTCTCCTCTGAAGCAGCAGCAACAGCGCCCTCTGCAAAGAAAAGTCTAAAAAGCTTACAGCACCTGGTATTCCCAGGCGGTCTCCCATTCAAGTACTAACCAGGCCCGACCCTGCTTAGCTTCCGAGATCGGACGAGATTGGGCGTGTTCAGGGTGGTATGGCCGTAAGCGATTAACTCCACCCACAATACCTCCTTTATACATGTGAATCATCACCATCATCAATGGTTCTTCTGTTGCTTTGCAACCATAGCATCTTGAGGTGTGGTTGGGCGGGAGGGTCAATTGTTCCAAAATCAATCTCAAGGTGCAATTTTGTCATATCGTTGCAAGAAAAAAATCATTACAATTTTCAAAAATGACCTTCAGCAATATTGTCAGTGTTTCATATCCAGTTGTTTCCCTGATGCAGAGTAAACTCCCTGCTCTCTCATCGCTCTCTCCAAATAAGACAATTTGAAAATGATATGTTAATAAAACATGAATAAAGTAGTGTTTTGATTAGAAACAAATCTGATGAATGCTCACTTTCACCTTTCAGTGATGATGTGAGGGTTCCATATTCTTTTTTCCTTTGATGAACAGTCTTTCCTGCTCTTTCCAAGAGGTGTCTCCTCTGAAGCAGCAGCAACAGCGCCCTCTGCAAAGAAAAGTCTAAAAAGCTTACAGCACCTGGTATTCCCAGGAGGTCTCCCATTCAAGTACTAACCAGGCCCGACCCTGCTTAGCTTCCGAGATCGGACGAGATTGGGCGTGTTCAGGGTGGTATGGCCGTAAGCGATTAACTCCACCCACAATACCTCCTTTATACATGTGAATCATCACCATCATCAATGGTTCTTCTGTTGCTTTGCAACCATAGCATCTTGAGGTGTGGTTGGGCGGGAGGGTCAATTGTTCCAAAATCAATCTCAAGGTGCAATTTTGTCATATCGTTGCAAGAAAAAAATCATTACAATTTTCAAAAATGACCTTCAGCAATATTGTCAGTGTTTCATATCCAGTTGTTTCCCTGATGCAGAGTAAACTCCCTGCTCTTTCATCGCTCTCTCCAAATAAGACAATTTGAAAATGATATGTTAATAAAACATGAATAAAGTAGTGTTTTGATTAGAAACAAATCTGATGAATGCTCACTTTCACCTTTCAGTGATGATGTGAGGGTTCCATATTCTTTTTTCCTTTGATGAACAGTCTTTCCTGCTCTTTCCAAGAGGTGTCTCCTCTGAAGCAGCAGCAACAGCGCCCTCTGCAAAGAAAAGTCTAAAAAGCTTACAGCACCTGGTATTCCCAGGCGGTCTCCCATTCAAGTACTAACCAGGCCCGACCCTGCTTAGCTTCCGAGATCGGACGAGATTGGGCGTGTTCAGGGTGGTATGGCCGTAAGCGATTAAATCCACCCACAATACCTCCTTTATACATGTGAATCATCACCATCATCAATGGTTCTTCTGTTGCTTTGCAACCAAAATCAATCTCAAGGTGCAATTTTGTCATATCGTTGCAAGAAAAAAATCATTACAATTTTCAAAAATGACCTTCAGCAATATTCTCAGTGTTTCATATCCAGTTGTTTCCCTGATGCAGAGTAAACTCCCTGCTCTTTCATCGCTCTCTCCAAATAAGACAATTTGAAAATGATATGTTAATAAAACATGAATAAAGTAGTGTTTTGATTAGAAACAAATCTGATGAATGCTCACTTTCACCTTTCAGTGATGATGTGAGGGTTCCATATTCTTTTTTCCTTTGATGAACAGTCTTACCTGCTCTTTCCAAGAGGTGTCTCCTCTGAAGCAGCAGCAACAGCGCCCTCTGCAAAGAAAAGTCTAAAAAGCTTACAGCACCTGGTATTCCCAGGCGGTCTCCCATTCAAGTACTAACCAGGCCCGACCGTGCTTAGTTTCCGAGATCAGACGAGATCGGGCGTGTTCAGGGTGGTATGGCCGTAAGCGATTAACTCCACCCACAATACCTCCTTTATACATGTGAATCATCACCATCATCAATGGTTCTTCTGTTGCTTTGCAACCATAGAATCTTGAGGTGCGGGTGGGCAGGGGGGTCAATTGTTCCAAAATCAATCTCAAGGTGCAATTTTGTCATATCGTTGCAAGAAAAAAATCATTACAATTTTCAAAAATGACCTTCAGCAATATTGTCAGTGTTTCATATCCAGTTGTTTCCCTGATGCAGAGTAAACTCCCTGCTCTCTCATCGCTCTCTCCAAATAAGACAATTTGAAAATGATATGTTAATAAAACATGAATAAAGTAGTGTTTTGATTAGAAACAAATCTGATGAATGCTCACTTTCACCTTTCAGTGATGATGTGAGGGTTCCATATTCTTTTTTCCTTTGATGAACAGTCTTTCCTGCTCTTTCCAAGAGGTGTCTCCTCTGAAGCAGCAGCAACAGCGCCCTCTGCAAAGAAAAGTCTAAAAAGCTTACAGCACCTGGTATTCCCAGGCGGTCTCCCATTCAAGTACTAACCAGGCCCGACCCTGCTTAGCTTCCGAGATCGGACGAGATCGGGCGTGTTCAGGGTGGTATGGCCGTAAGCGATTAACTCCACCCACAATACCTCCTTTATACATGTGAATCATCACCATCATCAATGGTTCTTCTGTTGCTTTGCAACCATAGCATCTTGAGGTGTGGGTGGGCGGGAGGGTCAATTGTTCCAAAATCAATCTCAAGGTGCAATTTTGTCATATCGTTGCAAGAAAAAAATCATTACAATTTTCAAAAATGACCTTCAGCAATATTGTCAGTGTTTCATATCCAGTTGTTTACCTGATGCAGAGTAAACTCCCTGCTCTTTCATCGCTCTCTCCAAATAAGACAATTTGAAAATGATATATTAATAAAACATGAATAAAGTAGTGTTTTGATTAGAAACAAATCTGATGAATGCTCACTTTCACCTTTCAGTGATGATGTGAGGGTTCCATATTCTTTTTTCCTTTGATGAACAGTCTTTCCTGCTCTTTCCAAGAGGTGTCTCCTCTGAAGCAGCAGCAACAGCGCCCTCTGCAAAGAAAAGTCTAAAAAGCTTACAGCACCTGGTATTCCCAGGCGGTCTCCCATTCAAGTACTAACCAGGCCCGACCGTGCTTAGTTTCCGAGATCAGACGAGATCGGGCGTGTTCAGGGTGGTATGGCCGTAAGCGATTAACTCCACCCACAATACCTCCTTTATACATGTGAATCATCACCATCATCAATGGTTCTTCTGTTGCTTTGCAACCATAGAATCTTGAGGTGCGGGTGGGCAGGGGGGTCAATTGTTCCAAAATCAATCTCAAGGTGCAATTTTGTCATATCGTTGCAAGAAAAAAATCATTACAATTTTCAAAAATGACCTTCAGCAATATTGTCAGTGTTTCATATCCAGTTGTTTCCCTGATGCAGAGTAAACTCCCTGCTCTCTCATCGCTCTCTCCAAATAAGACAATTTGAAAATGATATGTTAATAAAACATGAATAAAGTAGTGTTTTGATTAGAAACAAATCTGATGAATGCTCACTTTCACCTTTCAGTGATGATGTGAGGGTTCCATATTCTTTTTTCCTTTGATGAACAGTCTTTCCTGCTCTTTCCAAGAGGTGTCTCCTCTGAAGCAGCAGCAACAGCGCCCTCTGCAAAGAAAAGTCTAAAAAGCTTACAGCACCTGGTATTCCCAGGCGGTCTCCCATTCAAGTACTAACCAGGCCCGACCCTGCTTAGCTTCCGAGATCGGACGAGATTGGGCGTGTTCAGGGTGGTATGGCCGTAAGCGATTAACTCCACCCACAATACCTCCTTTATACATGTGAATCATCACCATCATCAATGGTTCTTCTGTTGCTTTGCAACCATAGCATCTTGAGGTGTGGGTGGGCGGGAGGGTCAATTGTTCCAAAATCAATCTCAAGGTGCAATTTTGTCATATCGTTGCAAGAAAAAAATCATTACAATTTTCAAAAATGACCTTCAGCAATATTGTCAGTGTTTCATATCCAGTTGTTTCCCTGATGCAGAGTAAACTCCCTGCTCTTTCATCGCTCTCTCCAAATAAGACAATTTGAAAATGATATGTTAATAAAACATGAATAAAGTAGTGTTTTGATTAGAAACAAATCTGATGAATGCTCTCTTTCACCTTTCAGTGATGATGTGAGGGTTCCATATTCTTTTTTCCTTTGATGAACAGTCTTTCCTGCTCTTTCCAAGAGGTGTCTCCTCTGAAGCAGCAGCAACAGCGCCCTCTGCAAAGAAAAGTCTAAAAAGCTTACAGCACCTGGTATTCCCAGGCGGTCTCCCATTCAAGTACTAACCAGGCCCGACCCTGCTTAGCTTCCGAGATCGGACGAGATCGGGCGTGTTCAGGGTGGTATGGCCGTAAGCGATTAACTCCACCCACAATACCTCCTTTATACATGTGAATCATCACCATCATCAATGGTTCTTCTGTTGCTTTGCAACCATAGAATCTTGAGGTGCGGGTGGGCAGGGGGGTCAATTGTTCCAAAATCAATCTCAAGGTGCAATTTTGTCATATCGTTGCAAGAAAAAAATCATTACAATTTTCAAAAATGACCTTCAGCAATATTGTCAGTGTTTCATATCCAGTTGTTTCCCTGATGCAGAGTAAACTCCCTGCTCTCTCATCGCTCTCTCCAAATAAGACAATTTGAAAATGATATGTTAATAAAACATGAATAAAGTAGTGTTTTGATTAGAAACAAATCTGATGAATGCTCACTTTCACCTTTCAGTGATGATGTGAGGGTTCCATATTCTTTTTTCCTTTGATGAACAGTCTTTCCTGCTCTTTCCAAGAGGTGTCTCCTCTGAAGCAGCAGCAACAGCGCCCTCTGCAAAGAAAAGTCTAAAAAGCTTACAGCACCTGGTATTCCCAGGCGGTCTCCCATTCAAGTACTAACCAGGCCCGACCCTGCTTAGCTTCCGAGATCGGACGAGATTGGGCGTGTTCAGGGTGGTATGGCCGTAAGCGATTAACTCCACCCACAATACCTCCTTTATACATGTGAATCATCACCATCATCAATGGTTCTTCTGTTGCTTTGCAACCATAGCATCTTGAGGTGTGGGTGGGCGGGAGGGTCAATTGTTCCAAAATCAATCTCAAGGTGCAATTTTGTCATATCGTTGCAAGAAAAAAATCATTACAATTTTCAAAAATGACCTTCAGCAATATTGTCAGTGTTTCATATCCAGTTGTTTCCCTGATGCAGAGTAAACTCCCTGCTCTCTCATCGCTCTCTCCAAATAAGACAATTTGAAAATGATATGTTAATAAAACATGAATAAAGTAGTGTTTTGATTAGAAACAAATCTGATGAATGCTCACTTTCACCTTTCAGTGATGATGTGAGGGTTCCATATTCTTTTTTCCTTTGATGAACAGTCTTTCCTGCTCTTTCCAAGAGGTGTCTCCTCTGAAGCAGCAGCAACAGCGCCCTCTGCAAAGAAAAGTCTAAAAAGCTTACAGCACCTGGTATTCCCAGGCGGTCTCCCATTCAAGTACTAACCAGGCCCGACCCTGCTTAGCTTCCGAGATCGGACGAGATTGGGCGTGTTCAGGGTGGTATGGCCGTAAGCGATTAACTCCACCCACAATACCTCCTTTATACATGTGAATCATCACCATCATCAATGGTTCTTCTGTTGCTTTGCAACCATAGCATCTTGAGGTGTGGGTGGGCGGGAGGGTCAATTGTTCCAAAATCAATCTCAAGGTGCAATTTTGTCATATCGTTGCAAGAAAAAAATCATTACAATTTTCAAAAATGACCTTCAGCAATATTGTCAGTGTTTCATATCCAGTTGTTTCCCTGATGCAGAGTAAACTCCCTGCTCTTTCATCGCTCTCTCCAAATAAGACAATTTGAAAATGATATGTTAATAAAACATGAATAAAGTAGTGTTTTGATTAGAAACAAATCTGATGAATGCTCTCTTTCACCTTTCAGTGATGATGTGAGGGTTCCATATTCTTTTTTCCTTTGATGAACAGTCTTTCCTGCTCTTTCCAAGAGGTGTCTCCTCTGAAGCAGCAGCAACAGCGCCCTCTGCAAAGAAAAGTCTAAAAAGCTTACAGCACCTGGTATTCCCAGGCGGTCTCCCATTCAAGTACTAACCAGGCCCGACCCTGCTTAGCTTCCGAGATCGGACGAGATCGGGCGTGTTCAGGGTGGTATGGCCGTAAGCGATTAACTCCACCCACAATACCTCCTTTATACATGTGAATCATCACCATCATCAATGGTTCTTCTGTTGCTTTGCAACCATAGCATCTTGAGGTGTGGGTGGGCGTGAGGGTCAATTGTTCCAAAATCAATCTCAAGGTGCAATTTTGTCATATCGTTGCAAGAAAAAAATCATTACAATTTTCAAAAATGACCTTCAGCAATATTGTCAGTGTTTCATATCCAGTTGTTTCCCTGATGCAGAGTAAACTCCCTGCTCTTTCATCGCTCTCTCCAAATAAGACAATTTGAAAATGATATGTTAATAAAACATGAATAAAGTAGTGTTTTGATTAGAAACAAATCTGATGAATGCTCACTTTCACCTTTCAGTGATGATGTGAGGGTTCCATATTCTTTTTTCCTTTGATGAACAGTCTTTCCTGCTCTTTCCAAGAGGTGTCTCCTCTGAAGCAGCAGCAACAGCGCCCTCTGCAAAGAAAAGTCTAAAAAGCTTACAGCACCTGGTATTCCCAGGCGGTCTCCCATTCAAGTACTAACCAGGCCCGACCCTGCTTAGCTTCCGAGATCGGACGAGATTGGGCGTGTTCAGGGTGGTATGGCCGTAAGCGATTAACTCCACCCACAATACCTCCTTTATACATGTGAATCATCACCATCATCAATGGTTCTTCTGTTGCTTTGCAACCATAGCATCTTGAGGTGTGGGTGGGCGGGAGGGTCAATTGTTCCAAAATCAATCTCAAGGTGCAATTTTGTCATATCGTTGCAAGAAAAAAATCATTACAATTTTCAAAAATGACCTTCAGCAATATTGTCAGTGTTTCATATCCAGTTGTTTCCCTGATGCAGAGTAAACTCCCTGCTCTTTCATCGCTCTCTCCAAATAAGACAATTTGAAAATGATATGTTAATAAAACATGAATAAAGTAGTGTTTTGATTAGAAACAAATCTGATGAATGCTCACTTTCACCTTTCAGTGATGATGTGAGGGTTCCATATTCTTTTTTCCTTTGATGAACAGTCTTTCCTGCTCTTTCCAAGAGGTGTCTCCTCTGAAGCAGCAGCAACAGCGCCCTCTGCAAAGAAAAGTCTAAAAAGCTTACAGCACCTGGTATTCCCAGGCGGTCTCCCATTCAAGTACTAACCAGGCCCGACCCTGCTTAGCTTCCGAGATCGGACGAGATTGGGCGTGTTTTTTTTTTTTTTTATTATCAAAAATACATAATTTTCATACATTTTATGTACAGATATTACATTTATATACATATCTCGTCATTATCTCAGACTACTGTCTGAGATAAAACCCACACTTTCATAGATAATGAATATTTAAGTCAGAAAATGTGAAAACATCAGAAGAAGCAACAACAAAACAAACAAAAAACAAACAAAAATAAATAATTAAATAAATAAATAAAAATAAAAATAAAAATAAAATAAAATAAAATAAACAAAAAAAGCAAAACAAAACAAAACATAACCAAAAGAAGACACCTAATTTTTTAAAACTGCCATTACATATTGTCACTTACAGCTGGCACATACAACACTTTTCATTCATTTTTGCCGAAATCAAATTCCACATTCCCATCATCTGTTACCTCGATCAGAGTGCTTCCATCCACAAATCCTTTTTTGAACTCTTCTTTTTCCATGTATCTGTGTATCATGTTTACATCTCTTTTTATCATGTTTTTAAACACACTCCATACTTCAGCTTTTTTCTTTTCATAATGGGCCAAGTTTCTCCTGAGTTTAACTGCATATCTTGCATGACTCAACACATAGTTTAACAGATTAATATTACACTCTTTCACTCTGCCATTCATCCCAAACAGCCACATCTTTCTCCATTCCATCCTTTCTATCAATTTCCCTTCCCAGCATCTGCTTATCGTTCCTTTCATCCTCTCAAAGAAACTTTCTAACTCACTGCATTCGACAAACTCATGCATACATGTTTCCACTTTTATCTTACACACATCACATTCTTTTTTCACATTCACATCAAACTTGCTTATGATCAGGTTATTGAAAATTCTATTGTGTCTCAAGAGATAATCAAAGTTTTCACACTCTATGCTGTTCCATTTCACTCTTAGATTCATCCATATTTTTTCTGCATCCAGTCCATCCATAACTTTCTTCCATACATTCTCAGCAGCCGGTCTTCTCACTTCTTCCCCTCTAAAACATTTATAGAGTATTTTTGTTTTCACACAGTTCAGACTCATTCTGCTCTCTCCTTTACCCACATACATTTCTATCTCTCTTTCTTCCCTCACCCCAGCCTCTCTCTCAATCATGTCCATCCATTCTTTCGGCATTGCCTTCTTAATTTTTTCCATTATTGCTTCTGCTGTTCCCAACCATATCTCGTCCCCCCTCCCTCTTACTTCATCCACTATCGCTTGTGCTCCCATGAAGCCTGGAACATGCTCGTACACTATATCCTTTACTTTCCTGATCCCTGCATTCCATATGGTTCTGTTGTATATTGTTGCTCCATTAATTGTTATTTTTGGGTTTAGAAAAACTGGTTGCTCCCATACTTGCTTCACATTCTTACAGTCATACGTCACATTTTTTAGGAATTCCCCCCATGCTCCAAGCATTTCTTTGAGGATCTCTGTTGTTTCAGACATCATCCCTTTCTTCAGTTCCATGTACACACCACTTTCACCACATCCTCCACTCTTTTTAATTGCCTCTCCCAAGAACACCTTCCACACTTGATCTTTCTTGTTCTTTAGATACCTCGTCATCATTTTTACTCTTAGTGCTTTCTTTTTCTTTTCCAGGTTGATCAGTTTTAGGCCTCCATCTTCATACTCATTTTCTAGGACTTCCTTTGCTATTCTCGCCCCCTTCCCATCCCACAAGAAGTCACTCACTATCTTGTCTACATCCTTCAGCACTTTCTCTGGCACATCCAAAACATTCATTATATATATTAATTTGCTCATGATTAGTGCATTTACCACTATCACTTTCCCTTTCAGTTTTAATCCTCTCCGTTTCCACATTCCCAACGTCTTTTTTATGTTGTTTACTATCCCTTCATATTGCCTATCTCTCCCTTCTCTATCTTCAATCCCTAAGTTCACTCCTAACACCTTCATGTATTCGTTGTTCTCTTTTAGTCTTTTTACTTCTTCCCCTACTCTGCTCTCTCCTATGCACATGATTTCTGATTTTTCTATATTTAATTTTGCTCCTGATGCCCTACCAAATAGTTCTACACTTTCTAACATCTCTGCTACGCTTTCCTTGTCTGCCACTGTCACCGTTGTGTCGTCTGCATATTGGTATAACGTGCTCACCTGTCCACCCGGTAGTTCTATGCCCTTTATTTTCTTATTTTGTAATATTAATGCCGCTAACGGCTCTGCGGACAATGCGTACAGGAGAGCCGACAACGGACATCCCTGTCTTACTGATCTTTCTATTCTAAATTCATTTGTGATTATTCCATTAATTTTTACCTTGCTTGCTGCTTTCTCATACATTGTCCTAATCCTCCCTATCATCTTATTTCCAAAACCTGCTTTCCCTAATACTTTATATAGATAACTGTGGTCTACTCTGTCGAATGCTTTGTTTTGATCTATGCTTAGTACTATCCCTTTCCTGTTCTCTTTCATGTATGTTATTGTGTCTCTGATGCTGCTTATAGTGTCTGCTATGTCCCTACCTGGTATGCTATATGCTTGTGTGCTCCCAACCACCGTCCCTATAACTTTCTTTATCCTGTTTGCTAATACCTTTGCTAAGATTTTATAGTCGCCATTTAACATTGTCAGTGGTCTGTAATTTTCTAAATTATCCCTGCTCCCTTTTTTGTGAATTATGCTTACTAGCCCTGTTGTCATGCTTTGCGGTATCTTTCCCTTTTCTTCTATCCATTTATATAACTTCTCTAATACTGGTGTTAATTCTTCTCTAAACTCTATGTAGAATTCTCCTATTAAGCCGTCTGTTCCTGGACTTTTATTTCTCCCTAACCCGCTTATTGCTGTCTCTATCTCCTCTCTACTTATCTCTCCCTCACACATCTCTCTGTCATTCTCGCTTATCCTATTCTTTATTTTCTCAATCACTTGTCTGCTACTCTCATTGTCTACCTCTTCTTTCTTGTACAGCTCTCTGTAAAATTCTTCTACTCTCTCTGCTATTCCAGCTATGTCTTTTATCTTCTCTCCTCTCTTTCCCTCCACTTGTTCAATGTAGTTGTTTTTCTGCCTTGTTTTCTCTAGCCCTAGGAAATATCCTGTGCATTTCTCTCCCTCTATGGTGTATCTTGCTCTGCTTCTGATGATTGCTCCTTGGCATTTTCCCTGTTCTATTTCTTTTAGTTCATTTTTTTTTTTAATGTACTCTTTTGTGTCATAATTTTCCTCTTTTTCAGCTTTCTCTTCCTCTCTTTCTATCTCCCTCACTAACCACTTTTCTCTCTCTTTCCCTTTCTTGCTCTTGTTCCTACCATATTTTTTGCTTATTTCTTTTATTCCTTCTTTTAATGTTTCCCACCACCGCCCTATGTCCTCCTCATACATTCTCTCATTCATCTCCCATTTTATGTATTCTCTCACACCTTCTTTATATTTTTTTTCCTTAAGTAGCTCTCCATTCAAACACCACACCCCACCTCCTCTTGTCTTTGTTTCTTGCCCTAGCGTGAATTTTAGCATCATGTGATCGCTGAGTGTTGTTATTTTGTACTGTATTTCACCTATTGTTTCTGCTAATTTTTTTGTACTTAACACTAAGTCTATTCTGCTTTGTTTTAGTTCTCCCTTCACCACTTGTTTCCTCGAAAATACTTTTGCCTCTGGGTTTCTTTCCCTCCACACATCACACAGTTTTTTCTCTCTTTTTTTCTTTTGTAATGCCCCTCTTGATGAGTCGTTTTTAAATTTCATTTTCCCAGAGACATCTAATTTTCCACACCATACATTGAAATCGCCTACTATTAAGCTGTTGCTTTCACACATTACTCCCATTTGTTCGAACATCATCCTCCTCTCCTTCTCTGTGTTTGCTGCATGTATATTTATGAGTTTTATTTCTTCATTCATATGTTTAAATTTAATCGCTATCAGCCTCCCTTCACCATCGTTCTCACACATCTTCACCTTCCCCACTGCTCCTTTTTTCACTAATATAGCTACTCCCCTAGCTTTCCCATCACCATTATTTGAGTATATTTCCCCTGTCCATTCTTTCTTTACTTCAATCATGCATCTTTCATCCCAGTGTGTCTCTTGGATACATATTATATCATACTCACTCAGGTTATATATGTGTTGTCTTTTCCACCTTTTGTTCAGCCCTCTTGCGTTTATCGTTAAGATCGTTATCATTAGTATTGTTATGTTCATTTGTTTTTGCTTTTGCTTTTCTTGTACTGTCTCTGTTGCCTCTGAGGGTTTTGTCTCTTTCTTAGTTGCATTATTTGGGTCATTAAGTCCATGTCCATGTCTTGATCATTTGTTTTCTTATCTGCTTCCTCTCCTTCTATGTGTGTTTGTGCTTTCTTCTCTCCGCTCACTCCGTCCTTTTCCGCTGCAGCCTCGTTCTCCTTCACCGCTGTTGCGTTCACCGCTGCTATCTTCATCACCGCTGTTGCCACCGTCACCGCCGTTGTCACCGTCTTCGCTTCCTTCTCCGTCTCCGCTGCTGTCTGCTTCGTCGCTTCTGACTCCGTCGCCGCTGTTGTCACCTTCTCCGTCGTTGTCACCGTCCCCGTTGTCGTCACCGTCCCCGTTGTCGTCACCATCCCCGTTGTCTTCTCTTTCTCCGCTGCTGTCTCGTTCACCGCTGCTAACTCCGTCCCCGCTGCTCCCTTCGTCTCCGCCGCTGACATCATGATCGCCTCTGTCATCTCCATCTCCTCCGCTGCTCCGCGCTCCCCGTCGCTGCCATCCGAGTCCTCACTCCCCGCCTCTCCCTCGCTTTCTTCCTCCTCCGTGTCTCCTTCTATTCCTTCTATCTCCATGGTGTTCTCTTTCCCGTCTTTGGGTCCGTTCTTTTCTCCTGTCCTGTTCATTTGGCTTCCGCATTCTCTTGCGTAGTGCCCCTGAACTCCGCATCTGTGACACTGAAACTCTGGGCACTCTCTCAGGATGTGCCCTGGCTGCATGCACATCCTGCAGACTTTTGTTTGTTTGTCGTGTATAACTCTGAAATACTCCGTTCCGAGGGCTGTGTTAAACTTTGTTGAGTATGGGAGGGACTGGATCTCGTCATTAAACTTCACTTTAAGGAATCGTGTCCCGTCTGCCACTTGTGTCCCCGGCCACATCCGTCTCCTTACTGCTGTGACTGGTGTCACTCCCCATCCACGCAGCTTCTCCATTATTTCCTTGTCCTCTATGTAGTATGGTATGTTCAGGAAGGAGACCACCAACTCGTCGTTACAGAGCTCTCTAGCGTGGACTCTTGTCTCCCCAATCCTGAATCCCTCCATCAGCCTCTCCTTCCCTTTCGGATGGCTCATTGTCATCTCGTGTTTCCTGGGATTTATGTATCGGCATGCCACCAGTCCTCCGCACAGCTCGCGCACGCACCGCATCAGCGTCATGGTGCTTACTTCCTCCTCTCCTTCTGTTTCTACACTCACGGTGAGTTTCTTCCCGTCCCTCTCCGTGTCGTTTAATTCTCTGTTCTTCTTTCCTTCATTTTCTTGTCCGCTGTCTGTCTCATTCATCGTTTTTCCGTTCCGTGTTGTCGCCGTGAGGTCCGTCATGATTTTTTTTTTAAACATAAAGCGCTCCAAAGTGGAGGATTAGAAGAGGGAGGGGGAAAACAAACTTAAATAGATTCCCCCAGACAGTGCGACACTGTTGGGGGGGGGTATCTCTCAGTCCTTTGCTGTATTTTAATTCTATTATCTCATTTAAATGTTCAGTAGATAGAGAAAAAAAAGGGGGAAAAAAGGAGAGCGGAGCTGAGTCACCCGTGGTGCTCAACGTCCGTCGATTTCAAAAAAGATACCTGCTGATCCGTCACGCATGCGCTGTGTTCAGGGTGGTCTGGCCGTAAGCGATTAACTCCACCCACAATACCTCCTTTATACATGTGAATCATCACCATCATCAATGGTTCTTCTGTTGCTTTGCAACCATAGCATCTTGAGGTGTGGGTGGGCGTGAGGGTCAATTGTTCCAAAATCAATCTCAAGGTGCAATTTTGGCATATCGTTGCAAGAAAAAAATCATTACAATTTTCAAAAATGACCTTCAGCAATATTGTCAGTGTTTCATATCCAGTTGTTTCCCTGATGCAGAGTAAACTCCCTGCTCTTTCATCGCTCTCTCCAAATAAGACAATTTGAAAATGATATGTTAATAAAACATGAATAAAGTAGTGTTTTGATTAGAAACAAATCTGATGAATGCTCACTTTCACCTTTCAGTGATGATGTGAGGGTTCCATATTCTTTTTTCCTTTGATGAACAGTCTTTCCTGCTCTTTCCAAGAGGTGTCTCCTCTGAAGCAGCAGCAACAGCGCCCTCTGCAAAGAAAAGTCTAAAAAGCTTACAGCACCTGGTATTCCCAGGCGGTCTCCCATTCAAGTACTAACCAGGCCCGACCCTGCTTAGCTTCCGAGATCGGACGAGATTGGGCGTGTTCAGGGTGGTATGGCCGTAAGCGATTAACTCCACCCACAATACCTCCTTTATACATGTGAATCATCACCATCATCAATGGTTCTTCTGTTGCTTTGCAACCATAGCATCTTGAGGTGTGGGTGGGCGTGAGGGTCAATTGTTCCAAAATCAATCTCAAGGTGCAATTTTGGCATATCGTTGCAAGAAAAAAATCATTACAATTTTCAAAAATGACCTTCAGCAATATTGTCAGTGTTTCATATCCAGTTGTTTCCCTGATGCAGAGTAAACTCCCTGCTCTTTCATCGCTCTCTCCAAATAAGACAATTTGAAAATGATATGTTAATAAAACATGAATAAAGTAGTGTTTTGATTAGAAACAAATCTGATGAATGCTCACTTTCACCTTTCAGTGATGATGTGAGGGTTCCATATTCTTTTTTCCTTTGATGAACAGTCTTTCCTGCTCTTTCCAAGAGGTGTCTCCTCTGAAGCAGCAGCAACAGCGCCCTCTGCAAAGAAAAGTCTAAAAAGCTTACAGCACCTGGTATTCCCAGGCGGTCTCCCATCCAAGTACTAACCAGGCCCGACCCTGCTTAGCTTCCGAGATCGGACGAGATCGGGCGTGTTCAGGGTGGTATGGCCGTAAGCGATTAACTCCACCCACAATACCTCCTTTATACATGTGAATCATCACCATCATCAATGGTTCTTCTGTTGCTTTGCAACCATAGCATCTTGAGGTGTGGGTGGGCGGGACGGTCAATTGTTCCAAAATCAATCTCAAGGTGCAATTTTGTCATATCGTTGCAAGAAAAAAATCATTACAATTTTCAAAAATGACCTTCAGCAATATTGTCAGTGTTTCATATCCAGTTGTTTCCCTGATGCAGAGTAAACTCCCTGCTCTTTCATCGCTCTCTCCAAATAAGACAATTTGAAAATGATATGTTAATAAAACATGAATAAAGTAGTGTTTTGATTAGAAACAAATCTGATGAATGCTCACTTTCACCTTTCAGTGATGATGTGAGGGTTCCATATTCTTTTTTCCTTTGATGAACAGTCTTTCCTGCTCTTTCCAAGAGGTGTCTCCTCTGAAGCAGCAGCAACAGCGCCCTCTGCAAAGAAAAGTCTAAAAAGCTTACAGCACCTGGTATTCCCAGGCGGTCTCCCATTCAAGTACTAACCAGGCCCGACCCTGCTTAGCTTCCGAGATCGGACGAGATTGGGCGTGTTCAGGGTGGTATGGCCGTAAGCGATTAACTCCACCCACAATACCTCCTTTATACATGTGAATCATCACCATCATCAATGGTTCTTCTGTTGCTTTGCAACCATAGCATCTTGATGTGTGGTTGGGCGGGAGGGTCAATTGTTCCAAAATCAATCTCAAGGTGCAATTTTGTCATATCGTTGCAAGAAAAAAATCATTACAATTTTCAAAAATGACCTTCAGCAATATTGTCAGTGTTTCATATCCAGTTGTTTCCCTGATGCAGAGTAAACTCCCTGCTCTTTCATCGCTCTCTCCAAATAAGACAATTTGAAAATGATATGTTAATAAAACATGAATAAAGTAGTGTTTTGATTAGAAACAAATCTGATGAATGCTCTCTTTCACCTTTCAGTGATGATGTGAGGGTTCCATATTCTTTTTTCCTTTGATGAACAGTCTTTCCTGCTCTTTCCAAGAGGTGTCTCCTCTGAAGCAGCAGCAACAGCGCCCTCTGCAAAGAAAAGTCTAAAAAGCTTACAGCACCTGGTATTCCCAGGCGGTCTCCCATTCAAGTACTAACCAGGCCCGACCCTGCTTAGCTTCCGAGATCGGACGAGATCGGGCGTGTTCAGGGTGGTATGGCCGTAAGCGATTAACTCCACCCACAATACCTCCTTTATACATGTGAATCATCACCATCATCAATGGTTCTTCTGTTGCTTTGCAACCATAGCATCTTGAGGTGTGGGTGGGCGTGAGGGTCAATTGTTCCAAAATCAATCTCAAGGTGCAATTTTGGCATATCGTTGCAAGAAAAAAATCATTACAATTTTCAAAAATGACCTTCAGCAATATTGTCAGTGTTTCATATCCAGTTGTTTCCCTGATGCAGAGTAAACTCCCTGCTCTTTCATCGCTCTCTCCAAATAAGACAATTTGAAAATGATATGTTAATAAAACATGAATAAAGTAGTGTTTTGATTAGAAACAAATCTGATGAATGCTCACTTTCACCTTTCAGTGATGATGTGAGGGTTCCATATTCTTTTTTCCTTTGATGAACAGTCTTTCCTGCTCTTTCCAAGAGGTGTCTCCTCTGAAGCAGCAGCAACAGCGCCCTCTGCAAAGAAAAGTCTAAAAAGCTTACAGCACCTGGTATTCCCAGGCGGTCTCCCATCCAAGTACTAACCAGGCCCGACCCTACTTAGCTTCCGAGATCGGACGAGATCGGGCGTGTTCAGGGTGGTATGGCCGTAAGCGATTAACTCCACCCACAATACCTCCTTTATACATGTGAATCATCACCATCATCAATGGTTCTTCTGTTGCTTTGCAACCATAGCATCTTGAGGTGTGGGTGGGCGTGAGGGTCAATTGTTCCAAAATCAATCTCAAGGTGCAATTTTGGCATATCGTTGCAAGAAAAAAATCATTACAATTTTCAAAAATGACCTTCAGCAATATTGTCAGTGTTTCATATCCAGTTGTTTCCCTGATGCAGAGTAAACTCCCTGCTCTTTCATCGCTCTCTCCAAATAAGACAATTTGAAAATGATATGTTAATAAAACATGAATAAAGTAGTGTTTTGATTAGAAACAAATCTGATGAATGCTCACTTTCACCTTTCAGTGATGATGTGAGGGTTCCATATTCTTTTTTCCTTTGATGAACAGTCTTTCCTGCTCTTTCCAAGAGGTGTCTCCTCTGAAGCAGCAGCAACAGCGCCCTCTGCAAAGAAAAGTCTAAAAAGCTTACAGCACCTGGTATTCCCAGGCGGTCTCCCATTCAAGTACTAACCAGGCCCGACCCTGCTTAGCTTCCGAGATCGGACGAGATTGGGCGTGTTCAGGGTGGTATGGCCGTAAGCGATTAACTCCACCCACAATACCTCCTTTATACATGTGAATCATCACCATCATCAATGGTTCTTCTGTTGCTTTGCAACCATAGCATCTTGAGGTGTGGGTGGGCGGGAGGGTCAATTGTTCCAAAATCAATCTCAAGGTGCAATTTTGTCATATCGTTGCAAGAAAAAAATCATTACAATTTTCAAAAATGACCTTCAGCAATATTGTCAGTGTTTCATATCCAGTTGTTTCCCTGATGCAGAGTAAACTCCCTGCTCTTTCATCGCTCTCTCCAAATAAGACAATTTGAAAATGATATGTTAATAAAACATGAATAAAGTAGTGTTTTGATTAGAAACAAATCTGATGAATGCTCACTTTCACCTTTCAGTGATGATGTGAGGGTTCCATATTCTTTTTTCCTTTGATGAACAGTCTTTCCTGCTCTTTCCAAGAGGTGTCTCCTCTGAAGCAGCAGCAACAGCGCCCTCTGCAAAGAAAAGTCTAAAAAGCTTACAGCACCTGGTATTCCCAGGCGGTCTCCCATTCAAGTACTAACCAGGCCCGACCCTGCTTAGCTTCCGAGATCGGACGAGATTGGGCGTGTTTTTTTTTTTTTTCTCTTTTATTATCAAAAATAGATTGAATTTACATTTTTTTTACATACATTTGTTTTTTACATCATTCCTTTACATGTTTGCCTCTGTCAGGTCTTAACTTTTAACATGTATACATCACTCGATACAGGAAACACACAAATCAATAAAAACAATAAAACCAACCAAAAACAAGAAGCCCCAAAATAAATCTTAACCAAAATCCATTCTCACCTCATTCACATCTCCATTCGTTATTTCTATGAAGGTGCTCCCGTCCACAAACCCTTTCTGAAAGTCGTCTTTCCCAATGTAGCTGTGCATCACTTTCACATCCCTTTCTGTCAAATTTTTAAAAACATTCCACACGTCACATTTTCTCCTTTCATACTGCGCAGTGTTTCTCCTTAGTTTCACTGCATATCGTGCGTGGCTCAGGACATAGTTTAACAGATTTACATTGCATCCTCTCTTTCTCTCCACCACTCCAAACAACCACAGCTTCTTCCATTCGCTTCTCCCCACAAAGTCTCCCTCCCAGCACCTATTTATTAACTCCCTTATTTTCCCAAAGTACACCCTTAGTTCCCCACATTCAACAAACTCATGCATACATGTCTCCACTCCCACTTCACATACGTCACATTCCTTTCCCACCTCCCGGTCAAACTTGCTCTTTATCAGGTTGTTGTATATCCTGTTGTGCCTTAGCATGTAGTCAAAGTGTTCACATTCAGTCGTGTTCCACTTCACTCTCAGATTGGTCCATATTTGCTTTGCATCCATGTTATCCATTACTTTGACCCACACTTTCTCTGCAGCCGGCCTCCTCAGTTCTTTCTCCCTCATACATTCATATATCATCCTTGTTTTTACATCCTTCAGACTCAACTTGCACTCCCCTTCCCCTATATACATATCTATTTCATCTTCTCCTCCGTTCACGTTCTCTCTCTCAATCATTTCCTTCCATTCTTTGGGCATTGCTTTTTTTATTTTTTCTATGACCCCTTCAGCTGTACCCGGCCATATTTCATCCCCATTCCCCCTGACCTCATCTACAATCACCTGTGCCCTCATAAAACCCGGTGTGTACTCGTACACCATGTCCCTCACCTTCCTTATCCCTGCTCTCCATATTACCCTGTTAAAGATGGTCTCCCCCTCCACTGTGATTTTTGGATTTAAAAACGCTGGCTGCTCCCATACCTGCTTTACATTTTTGCATTCATACTTTACGAAACTCAGAAACTCTCCCCACGCTCCCAGCATCTCTTTGTAATAATCAGTCACTCCATCTAACATCCCTTTTTTCATTTTCATATACACTCCACTCTCACCACACCCTCCAGTTTTGTTGATAGCTTCTGTTAAACACACCTTCCACACCTGATCACTTTTATTCTTTAAGTATCTCACCATCATTTTCACCCTCAGTGCTTTTTTTTTCCTCTCTAAGTTAACCAGTTTCAGTCCCCCATCTTCATACTCATTTTCTAGTACTTCCCTTGCTATTCTAACCCCCTTCCCATCCCACAAAAAGTCACTCACCATCCCTCCCACTTCTTTCATCACTTTCTCAGGCACATCCATCACATTCATCACATACACCAGCTTGCTCATTATTAAACAATTTACTACAATTACCTTCCCTTTTAGCTTCAATCCTCTTCTCTTCCAAAACCCTAACGTCTTTCTAATCCTATTCACTATCCCCTCATACTGCCTATCTCTCCCTTCTTTCTCCTCTATCCCTAAATTTACACCTAACACCTTCATATACCCTTTGTTTTCCTTCATTCTGATCTCCTCCCTCTCTTCTCTGTTCTCCCCTATGTACATTATCTCTGATTTCTCTATGTTTACTTTTGCTCCTGATGCCCTACCATACTGCTCTACACTTTTTAAAACCTCTACTACACTTTCTTTGTCCCTAACTGTCACTGTTGTGTCGTCTGCATATTGATATAGCGTGCTCATCTGTCCACCCGGTAGTTCTATGCCCTTAATCCCTCTATTTTGCAATATTAGTGCCGCTAGCGGCTCTGCTGACAAGGCGTACAGCAGAGCCGATAGCGGACATCCCTGTCTAACTGATCTCTCTAATCTAAACTCCTCTGTCACTATCCCGCTTATTTTTATCTTACTCGCTGCTCTTTCATACATCCTCCTTATCCATCTTATCATCCTATTTCCAAAACCCACTTTATCTAATACCTTATATAAATACCCATGATCTACTCTATCAAATGCTTTATTCAGATCCAAACTCGCTACTATCCCTATATTGTTCCCCTTCATGTGTGTGATGGTGTCCCTAATACTGCTTATTGTGTCGGCTATGTCTCTTCCTGGTATGCTATATGCTTGTGTGCTTCCCACCACCGTCCCTATAACCCCCTTTATCCTATTCGCTAATACCTTTGCTAATATTTTATAATCACCATTTAACATTGTGAGTGGTCTGTAATTTTCTAATTTGTCCCTGCTCCCTTTTTTGTAAATTATACTAACTAGCCCTATTGTCATGCTGTGTGGCATCTCTCCCTTCTCTTCTATATACCTAAATAATCTATCTAACACTGGCACTAATTCTTCCTTAAACTCTATGTAAAACTCTCCTATTATCCCATCTATCCCTGGACTTTTATTTCTGCCTAACTCATCTATTGCTTTCCCTATCTCTCCCTTAGTTATCTCTCCTTCACATCCTTCTCTGTCCTCATCACTCAGCCTAGCTTCCATCTTTTCTATCACCTGCCTGCTACTCTCCTCATCTACTTCTTCTTTCTTAAATAACTCCCTATAGAATTCTCCTACTCTTTCCACTATCCCTACAAAGTCAGTTATTCTTTCCCCTCTCTTTCCCTCCACTTGCTCAAAATAGTTATTCTTTTGCCTTACCTTCTCTAGCCCTAAGAAATAACTTGTACATTTTTCCCCCTCTACTACATCTCTTGCCTTACTTCTAATTATTGCTCCCTTGCACTTTCCCTGTTCTATCTCTTTCAGTTCATCTTTCTTCTTTATATATTCCCCCAAATCATACTTGCCATCCTCCTCAGCTTTCTTTTCCTCTTCTCTCAACTCCTCTTTTAACTTTTTTTCCTTCTCTCTGTGTGTTTTCCCCCTCTTCCTACTGTGTTTTATGCTCATGGTCCGTACTCCCTCTTTTACCCCTTCCCACCACCTCCCTATATCTTCCTCATACATCCTGTCATCCTTCTCCCACCTTATGTATTCTCTCACTTCTTTTTTATATTTTTCATCTCTCAGCAACTCCCCATTCATGCACCACAGTCCCCCTCCTCTTCTCTCTGTTTCCCTTCCTATTGTAAATTTTAGCACCTTGTGATCACTAATAGTTGTGATTTTGTAATCTATACCACTTATCCTTTCTGCTATGCCCTTTGTGCTCAATACTAAATCTATCCTACTCTGTTTTAATTTTCCCTTCACCACTTGCATTCGTGAGTACTCTCTCCCCTCAGGATTTCTTTCTCTCCATACATCACTCAGTCCTTTCACACTTTTAATCTTTTCTAACATTCCTCTCGATGTATCATTCTTAAAACACATGTTCTCCGCCACATCCAATTTCCCACACCACACATTAAAGTCTCCTACTATCATACAGTTGCCATCACACATTGTTCCCATTTTTTCAAACATCCTCTTTCTCTCTTTCTCCTCATTTGGTGCATGCACATTTATCAGTTTTATGTTTTCATTCCTATATTTAAATTTTATCCCTATCATCCTGCCATCTTCCCCATCGTCACACTTGCTCACATCCTCTATCACTCCTCTTTTTATTAAAATCGCTACCCCCCCTGCTTCCCCATAACCATTGCTTGCATACACATCTCCCATCCATTCCTTCTCCACTTCTCTCATACTCCTTTCATCCCAGTGTGTCTCCTGGATACATATTATGTCACTTTTCCCCAATCCATACATCTGTTCTCTCTTACTTTTATTTCTTAGCCCTCTTGCATTAATTGATATTATTTCAATCATTATTATTATTAGGATGCTTAGTTTCATTTTTTGTTCTTATTTTTGCTTTTCTTATTCATCCTATTGTGCCTCTCTGTATTCTGTCGCTTCCTAATTTGCGTTATTTTCTCAGACAGTTCCATATCAGTTTCGGAATCTACCGTTTGTGACGCGTGTGACTCCTCACCGGCCTCTGTGGGAGTCGCTCCGTCCGTCACTTTCCTCCTCTCCCCCGTCTTGTCTTTTCCTCGCCTTTTCTCCTCCTTCTCCTCCGTCTCCATGCCTGCCTTGTCCGCTCCGTCTTCCTTTCCTTCCGTTTTGTCCTTCTCCTCTGCCGTCGCCGCCCGCATCTTCTCTCCTCTCCTCCTGCCTGCGTCCACCTCTGCATCCTTTCCTTGCCTTTTCTCCTCGGTCTCCAGTTCTGCCTTGTCCGCTCCGTCTCTCTTTCCTTTCCTCGTCACCTTCCTCTCCGCCGGCTCCCTCTCTCCTCTCTCCTTGTCGGCGTCCACCTTCACCGCCTCCTCCGTCGCTCCATTCTTTTCCTCTCTCCCGTCGTCCTTCTGCACCTCTCCTGCTCCGCTCGTGCTCACCGGTCCCTCCTCAACTCCCTCGTCCACACTCTCCATGTCCTCCGTGTCTCTGTCCTCGCTGTTTTCACTCTCGCTCCCATCTCCGCTCTCATCCACCTCACTTTTTTCTCCTTCCGCCTCACTTTCCTTGCAGCTGCAGTTCTGATTTAGGTTTTTACACATCTCACATCTTTTCTTCCCTTGGCTGCACTCCCTAGCAAAGTGTCCCTGAATTCCACATCTATGGCACTGGAACTCAGGGCACTCCCTCATTATGTGCCCGGGTTGGATGCACATCCTGCACACCCTGACCTGTTTGTCATGAATGACTCTAAAATATTCGCTCCCCAGTGCTGTTTCAAATTTAGTTGAATATGGCAATGACTGCACTTGGTTATTGAATCTCACTTTCATGAACCTAGTTCCATCTGCCACATTGGTTCCCGGCCACATCCTCCTCTTTATTGGTGATGCAGCCGAGACTCCCCACCCCTTCAATTTTTCCAGGATTTTTTCATCTCCTATATAAAAGGGGAGATTTAGAAATGACACTACCAGCTCATCGTTTGTGAGTTCCCTGGCGTGTATCCTGGTGTCCCCCATCTTAAATCCCTCCATGAGCCTGTCTTTTCCTCTCGGATGGCTCATGGACATCTCATACTTATTCCTGCCAATAAATCTGCACGCCACCAGCCCTCCACATAGCTCACGCACGCATCTCATGAGCTCCATTGCGCTGA
Source organism: Paralichthys olivaceus (assembly GCF_024713975.1). Taxonomy (NCBI): domain Eukaryota; kingdom Metazoa; phylum Chordata; class Actinopteri; order Pleuronectiformes; family Paralichthyidae; genus Paralichthys; species Paralichthys olivaceus. Next base: position 22,135,045 of record NC_091097.1, on the reverse strand, counting down.
TCTCATTTTCTCCCTCCATTTCCACACTCACGGTCAACTTCCTTACCTCTCTCTCTGTGCTTTCGCCGCTCTGGCTCAGCACAACAGCGGGGGTAGCCGCGCTACTCATCCGCTCCGTGTTCTCCTCCACCGCTCCCTCCATGGGACCGACACAGAAGCCCCCGTACAGCGCGTCGCTGTTACGGGGAGATATATCAATGTCAGCTATCACAACGCTAACGTCCGGTTGGATAGCTGCATACACACATAGAAAAAAGGAAAAAGGAAAAAGAAAAGTAGAAAAATAGAAAAATAGAGAGAGAGATCGTGAAGAAGTTGGAAAAAAAGTACTGAGTAGGTCGTCCGTGGTGCTCTACTTCCGCGTCAAGCTGACGTCACTCCGTGGTGCGTTCAAGGGCGTTCGGGCTGGTTTGGCCGTAAGCGATTAACTCCACCCACAATACCTCCTTTATACATGTGAATCATCACCATCATCAATGGTTCTTCTGTTGCTTTGCAACCATAGCATCTTGAGGTGTGGGTGGGCGTGAGGGTCAATTGTTCCAAAATCAATCTCAAGGTGCAATTTTGGCATATCGTTGCAAGAAAAAAATCATTACAATTTTCAAAAATGACCTTCAGCAATATTGTCAGTGTTTCATATCCAGTTGTTTCCCTGATGCAGAGTAAACTCCCTGCTCTTTCATCGCTCTCTCCAAATAAGACAATTTGAAAATGATATGTTAATAAAACATGAATAAAGTAGTGTTTTGATTAGAAACAAATCTGATGAATGCTCACTTTCACCTTTCAGTGATGATGTGAGGGTTCCATATTCTTTTTTCCTTTGATGAACAGTCTTTCCTGCTCTTTCCAAGAGGTGTCTCCTCTGAAGCAGCAGCAACAGCGCCCTCTGCAAAGAAAAGTCTAAAAAGCTTACAGCACCTGGTATTCCCAGGCGGTCTCCCATCCAAGTACTAACCAGGCCCGACCCTGCTTAGCTTCCGAGATCGGACGAGATTGGGCGTGTTCAGGGTGGTATGGCCGTAAGCGATTAACTCCACCCACAATACCTCCTTTATACATGTGAATCATCACCATCATCAATGGTTCTTCTGTTGCTTTGCAACCATAGCATCTTGAGGTGTGGGTGGGCGTGAGGGTCAATTGTTCCAAAATCAATCTCAAGGTGCAATTTTGGCATATCGTTGCAAGAAAAAAATCATTACAATTTTCAAAAATGACCTTCAGCAATATTGTCAGTGTTTCATATCCAGTTGTTTCCCTGATGCAGAGTAAACTCCCTGCTCTTTCATCGCTCTCTCCAAATAAGACAATTTGAAAATGATATGTTAATAAAACATGAATAAAGTAGTGTTTTGATTAGAAACAAATCTGATGAATGCTCACTTTCACCTTTCAGTGATGATGTGAGGGTTCCATATTCTTTTTTCCTTTGATGAACAGTCTTTCCTGCTCTTTCCAAGAGGTGTCTCCTCTGAAGCAGCAGCAACAGCGCCCTCTGCAAAGAAAAGTCTAAAAAGCTTACAGCACCTGGTATTCCCAGGCGGTCTCCCATCCAAGTACTAACCAGGCCCGACCCTGCTTAGCTTCCGAGATCGGACGAGATCGGGCGTGTTCAGGGTGGTATGGCCGTAAGCGATTAACTCCACCCACAATACCTCCTTTATACATGTGAATCATCACCATCATCAATGGTTCTTCTGTTGCTTTGCAACCATAGCATCTTGAGGTGTGGGTGGGCGGGACGGTCAATTGTTCCAAAATCAATCTCAAGGTGCAATTTTGTCATATCGTTGCAAGAAAAAAATCATTACAATTTTCAAAAATGACCTTCAGCAATATTGTCAGTGTTTCATATCCAGTTGTTTCCCTGATGCAGAGTAAACTCCCTGCTCTTTCATCGCTCTCTCCAAATAAGACAATTTGAAAATGATATGTTAATAAAACATGAATAAAGTAGTGTTTTGATTAGAAACAAATCTGATGAATGCTCACTTTCACCTTTCAGTGATGATGTGAGGGTTCCATATTCTTTTTTCCTTTGATGAACAGTCTTTCCTGCTCTTTCCAAGAGGTGTCTCCTCTGAAGCAGCAGCAACAGCGCCCTCTGCAAAGAAAAGTCTAAAAAGCTTACAGCACCTGGTATTCCCAGGCGGTCTCCCATTCAAGTACTAACCAGGCCCGACCCTGCTTAGCTTCCGAGATCGGACGAGATTGGGCGTGTTCAGGGTGGTATGGCCGTAAGCGATTAACTCCACCCACAATACCTCCTTTATACATGTGAATCATCACCATCATCAATGGTTCTTCTGTTGCTTTGCAACCATAGCATCTTGAGGTGTGGGTGGGCGTGAGGGTCAATTGTTCCAAAATCAATCTCAAGGTGCAATTTTGTCATATCGTTGCAAGAAAAAAATCATTACAATTTTCAAAAATGACCTTCAGCAATATTGTCAGTGTTTCATATCCAGTTGTTTCCCTGATGCAGAGTAAACTCCCTGCTCTTTCATCGCTCTCTCCAAATAAGACAATTTGAAAATGATATGTTAATAAAACATGAATAAAGTAGTGTTTTGATTAGAAACAAATCTGATGAATGCTCACTTTCACCTTTCAGTGATGATGTGAGGGTTCCATATTCTTTTTTCCTTTGATGAACAGTCTTTCCTGCTCTTTCCAAGAGGTGTCTCCTCTGAAGCAGCAGCAACAGCGCCCTCTGCAAAGAAAAGTCTAAAAAGCTTACAGCACCTGGTATTCCCAGGCGGTCTCCCATTCAAGTACTAACCAGGCCCGACCCTGCTTAGCTTCCGAGATCGGACGAGATTGGGCGTGTTCAGGGTGGTATGGCCGTAAGCGATTAACTCCACCCACAATACCTCCTTTATACATGTGAATCATCACCATCATCAATGGTTCTTCTGTTGCTTTGCAACCATAGCATCTTGAGGTGTGGGTGGGCCGGAGGGTCAATTGTTCCAAATCAATCTCAAGGTGCAATTTTGTCATATCGTTGCAAGAAAAAAATCATTACAATTTTCAAAAATGACCTTCAGCAATATTGTCAGTGTTTCATATCCAGTTGTTTCCCTGATGCAGAGTAAACTCCCTGCTCTTTCATCGCTCTCTCCAAATAAGACAATTTGAAAATGATATGTTAATAAAACATGAATAAAGTAGTGTTTTGATTAGAAACAAATCTGATGAATGCTCACTTTCACCTTTCAGTGATGATGTGAGGGTTCCATATTCTTTTTTCCTTTGATGAACAGTCTTTCCTGCTCTTTCCAAGAGGTGTCTCCTCTGAAGCAGCAGCAACAGCGCCCTCTGCAAAGAAAAGTCTAAAAAGCTTACAGCACCTGGTATTCCCAGGCGGTCTCCCATTCAAGTACTAACCAGGCCCGACCCTGCTTAGCTTCCGAGATCGGACGAGATCGGGCGTGTTCAGGGTGGTATGGCCGTAAGCGATTAACTCCACCCACAATACCTCCTTTATACATGTGAATCATCACCATCATCAATGGTTCTTCTGTTGCTTTGCAACCATAGAATCTTGAGGTGCGGGTGGGCAGGGGGGTCAATTGTTCCAAAATCAATCTCAAGGTGCAATTTTGTCATATCGTTGCAAGAAAAAAATCATTACAATTTTCAAAAATGACCTTCAGCAATATTGTCAGTGTTTCATATCCAGTTGTTTCCCTGATGCAGAGTAAACTCCCTGCTCTCTCATCGCTCTCTCCAAATAAGACAATTTGAAAATGATATGTTAATAAAACATGAATAAAGTAGTGTTTTGATTAGAAACAAATCTGATGAATGCTCACTTTCACCTTTCAGTGATGATGTGAGGGTTCCATATTCTTTTTTCCTTTGATGAACAGTCTTTCCTGCTCTTTCCAAGAGGTGTCTCCTCTGAAGCAGCAGCAACAGCGCCCTCTGCAAAGAAAAGTCTAAAAAGCTTACAGCACCTGGTATTCCCAGGCGGTCTCCCATTCAAGTACTAACCAGGCCCGACCCTGCTTAGCTTCCGAGATCGGACGAGATCGGGCGTGTTCAGGGTGGTATGGCCGTAAGCGATTAACTCCACCCACAATACCTCCTTTATACATGTGAATCATCACCATCATCAATGGTTCTTCTGTTGCTTTGCAACCATAGCATCTTGAGGTGTGGGTGGGCGGGAGGGTCAATTGTTCCAAAATCAATCTCAAGGTGCAATTTTGTCATATCGTTGCAAGAAAAAAATCATTACAATTTTCAAAAATGACCTTCAGCAATATTGTCAGTGTTTCATATCCAGTTGTTTCCCTGATGCAGAGTAAACTCCCTGCTCTTTCATCGCTCTCTCCAAATAAGACAATTTGAAAATGATATGTTAATAAAACATGAATAAAGTAGTGTTTTGATTAGAAACAAATCTGATGAATGCTCACTTTCACCTTTCAGTGATGATGTGAGGGTTCCATATTCTTTTTTCCTTTGATGAACAGTCTTTCCTGCTCTTTCCAAGAGGTGTCTCCTCTGAAGCAGCAGCAACAGCGCCCTCTGCAAAGAAAAGTCTAAAAAGCTTACAGCACCTGGTATTCCCAGGCGGTCTCCCATTCAAGTACTAACCAGGCCCGACCCTGCTTAGCTTCTGAGATCGGACGAGATTGGGCGTGTTCAGGGTGGTATGGCCGTAAGCGATTAACTCCACCCACAATACCTCCTTTATACATGTGAATCATCACCATCATCAATGGTTCTTCTGTTGCTTTGCAACCATAGCATCTTGAGGTGTGGGTGGGCGGGAGGGTCAATTGTTCCAAAATCAATCTCAAGGTGCAATTTTGTCATATCGTTGCAAGAAAAAAATCATTACAATTTTCAAAAATGACCTTCAGCAATATTGTCAGTGTTTCATATCCAGTTGTTTCCCTGATGCAGAGTAAACTCCCTGCTCTTTCATCGCTCTCTCCAAATAAGACAATTTGAAAATGATATGTTAATAAAACATGAATAAAGTAGTGTTTTGATTAGAAACAAATCTGATGAATGCTCACTTTCACCTTTCAGTGATGATGTGAGGGTTCCATATTCTTTTTTCCTTTGATGAACAGTCTTTCCTGCTCTTTCCAAGAGGTGTCTCCTCTGAAGCAGCAGCAACAGCGCCCTCTGCAAAGAAAAGTCTAAAAAGCTTACAGCACCTGGTATTCCCAGGCGGTCTCCCATTCAAGTACTAACCAGGCCCGACCGTGCTTAGTTTCCGAGATCAGACGAGATCGGGCGTGTTCAGGGTGGTATGGCCGTAAGCGATTAACTCCACCCACAATACCTCCTTTATACATGTGAATCATCACCATCATCAATGGTTCTTCTGTTGCTTTGCAACCATAGAATCTTGAGGTGCGGGTGGGCAGGGGGGTCAATTGTTCCAAAATCAATCTCAAGGTGCAATTTTGTCATATCGTTGCAAGAAAAAAATCATTACAATTTTCAAAAATGACCTTCAGCAATATTGTCAGTGTTTCATATCCAGTTGTTTCCCTGATGCAGAGTAAACTCCCTGCTCTCTCATCGCTCTCTCCAAATAAGACAATTTGAAAATGATATGTTAATAAAACATGAATAAAGTAGTGTTTTGATTAGAAACAAATCTGATGAATGCTCACTTTCACCTTTCAGTGATGATGTGAGGGTTCCATATTCTTTTTTCCTTTGATGAACAGTCTTTCCTGCTCTTTCCAAGAGGTGTCTCCTCTGAAGCAGCAGCAACAGCGCCCTCTGCAAAGAAAAGTCTAAAAAGCTTACAGCACCTGGTATTCCCAGGCGGTCTCCCATTCAAGTACTAACCAGGCCCGACCCTGCTTAGCTTCCGAGATCGGACGAGATCGGGCGTGTTCAGGGTGGTATGGCCGTAAGCGATTAACTCCACCCACAATACCTCCTTTATACATGTGAATCATCACCATCATCAATGGTTCTTCTGTTGCTTTGCAACCATAGCATCTTGAGGTGTGGGTGGGCGGGAGGGTCAATTGTTCCAAAATCAATCTCAAGGTGCAATTTTGTCATATCGTTGCAAGAAAAAAATCATTACAATTTTCAAAAATGACCTTCAGCAATATTGTCAGTGTTTCATATCCAGTTGTTTCCCTGATGCAGAGTAAACTCCCTGCTCTTTCATCGCTCTCTCCAAATAAGACAATTTGAAAATGATATGTTAATAAAACATGAATAAAGTAGTGTTTTGATTAGGAACAAATCTGATGAATGCTCACTTTCACCTTTCAGTGATGATGTGAGGGTTCCATATTCTTTTTTCCTTTGATGAACAGTCTTTCCTGCTCTTTCCAAGAGGTGTCTCCTCTGAAGCAGCAGCAACAGCGCCCTCTGCAAAGAAAAGTCTAAAAAGCTTACAGCACCTGGTATTCCCAGGCGGTCTCCCATTCAAGTACTAACCAGGCCCGACCCTGCTTAGCTTCCGAGATCGGACGAGATTGGGCGTGTTCAGGGTGGTATGGCCGTAAGCGATTAACTCCACCCACAATACCTCCTTTATACATGTGAATCATCACCATCATCAATGGTTCTTCTGTTGCTTTGCAACCATAGCATCTTGAGGTGTGGGTGGGCGGGAGGGTCAATTGTTCCAAAATCAATCTCAAGGTGCAATTTTGGCATATCGTTGCAAGAAAAAAATCATTACAATTTTCAAAAATGACCTTCAGCAATATTGTCAGTGTTTCATATCCAGTTGTTTCCCTGATGCAGAGTAAACTCCCTGCTCTTTCATCGCTCTCTCCAAATAAGACAATTTGAAAATGATATGTTAATAAAACATGAATAAAGTAGTGTTTTGATTAGAAACAAATCTGATGAATGCTCACTTTCACCTTTCAGTGATGATGTGAGGGTTCCATATTCTTTTTTCCTTTGATGAACAGTCTTTCCTGCTCTTTCCAAGAGGTGTCTCCTCTGAAGCAGCAGCAACAGCGCCCTCTGCAAAGAAAAGTCTAAAAAGCTTACAGCACCTGGTATTCCCAGGCGGTCTCCCATTCAAGTACTAACCAGGCCCGACCCTGCTTAGCTTCCGAGATCGGACGAGATCGGGCGTGTTCAGGGTGGTATGGCCGTAAGCGATTAACTCCACCCACAATACCTCCTTTATACATGTGAATCATCACCATCATCAATGGTTCTTCTGTTGCTTTGCAACCATAGCATCTTGAGGTGTGGGTGGGCGGGAGGGTCAATTGTTCCAAAATCAATCTCAAGGTGCAATTTTGTCATATCGTTGCAAGAAAAAAATCATTACAATTTTCAAAAATGACCTTCAGCAATATTGTCAGTGTTTCATATCCAGTTGTTTCCCTGATGCAGAGTAAACTCCCTGCTCTTTCATCGCTCTCTCCAAATAAGACAATTTGAAAATGATATGTTAATAAAACATGAATAAAGTAGTGTTTTGATTAGAAACAAATCTGATGAATGCTCACTTTCACCTTTCAGTGATGATGTGAGGGTTCCATATTCTTTTTTCCTTTGATGAACAGTCTTTCCTGCTCTTTCCAAGAGGTGTCTCCTCTGAAGCAGCAGCAACAGCGCCCTCTGCAAAGAAAAGTCTAAAAAGCTTACAGCACCTGGTATTCCCAGGCGGTCTCCCATTCAAGTACTAACCAGGCCCGACCGTGCTTAGTTTCCGAGATCAGACGAGATCGGGCGTGTTCAGGGTGGTATGGCCGTAAGCGATTAACTCCACCCACAATACCTCCTTTATACATGTGAATCATCACCATCATCAATGGTTCTTCTGTTGCTTTGCAACCATAGAATCTTGAGGTGCGGGTGGGCAGGGGGGTCAATTGTTCCAAAATCAATCTCAAGGTGCAATTTTGTCATATCGTTGCAAGAAAAAAATCATTACAATTTTCAAAAATGACCTTCAGCAATATTGTCAGTGTTTCATATCCAGTTGTTTCCCTGATGCAGAGTAAACTCCCTGCTCTCTCATCGCTCTCTCCAAATAAGACAATTTGAAAATGATATGTTAATAAAACATGAATAAAGTAGTGTTTTGATTAGAAACAAATCTGATGAATGCTCACTTTCACCTTTCAGTGATGATGTGAGGGTTCCATATTCTTTTTTCCTTTGATGAACAGTCTTTCCTGCTCTTTCCAAGAGGTGTCTCCTCTGAAGCAGCAGCAACAGCGCCCTCTGCAAAGAAAAGTCTAAAAAGCTTACAGCACCTGGTATTCCCAGGTGGTCTCCCATTCAAGTACTAACCAGGCCCGACCCTGCTTAGCTTCCGAGATCGGACGAGATCGGGCGTGTTCAGGGTGGTATGGCCGTAAGCGATTAACTCCACCCACAATACCTCCTTTATACATGTGAATCATCACCATCATCAATGGTTCTTCTGTTGCTTTGCAACCATAGCATCTTGAGGTGTGGGTGGGCGGGAGGGTCAATTGTTCCAAAATCAATCTCAAGGTGCAATTTTGTCATATCGTTGCAAGAAAAAAATCATTACAATTTTCAAAAATGACCTTCAGCAATATTGTCAGTGTTTCATATCCAGTTGTTTCCCTGATGCAGAGTAAACTCCCTGCTCTTTCATCGCTCTCTCCAAATAAGACAATTTGAAAATGATATGTTAATAAAACATGAATAAAGTAGTGTTTTGATTAGAAACAAATCTGATGAATGCTCACTTTCACCTTTCAGTGATGATGTGAGGGTTCCATATTCTTTTTTCCTTTGATGAACAGTCTTTCCTGCTCTTTCCAAGAGGTGTCTCCTCTGAAGCAGCAGCAACAGCGCCCTCTGCAAAGAAAAGTCTAAAAAGCTTACAGCACCTGGTATTCCCAGGCGGTCTCCCATTCAAGTACTAACCAGGCCCGACCCTGCTTAGCTTCCGAGATCGGACGAGATTGGGCGTGTTCAGGGTGGTATGGCCGTAAGCGATTAACTCCACCCACAATACCTCCTTTATACATGTGAATCATCACCATCATCAATGGTTCTTCTGTTGCTTTGCAACCATAGCATCTTGAGGTGTGGGTGGGCGGGAGGGTCAATTGTTCCAAAATCAATCTCAAGGTGCAATTTTGTCATATCGTTGCAAGAAAAAAATCATTACAATTTTCAAAAATGACCTTCAGCAATATTGTCAGTGTTTCATATCCAGTTGTTTCCCTGATGCAGAGTAAACTCCCTGCTCTTTCATCGCTCTCTCCAAATAAGACAATTTGAAAATGATATGTTAATAAAACATGAATAAAGTAGTGTTTTGATTAGAAACAAATCTGATGAATGCTCACTTTCACCTTTCAGTGATGATGTGAGGGTTCCATATTCTTTTTTCCTTTGATGAACAGTCTTTCCTGCTCTTTCCAAGAGGTGTCTCCTCTGAAGCAGCAGCAACAGCGCCCTCTGCAAAGAAAAGTCTAAAAAGCTTACAGCACCTGGTATTCCCAGGCGGTCTCCCATTCAAGTACTAACCAGGCCCGACCGTGCTTAGTTTCCGAGATCAGACGAGATCGGGCGTGTTCAGGGTGGTATGGCCGTAAGCGATTAACTCCACCCACAATACCTCCTTTATACATGTGAATCATCACCATCATCAATGGTTCTTCTGTTGCTTTGCAACCATAGAATCTTGAGGTGCGGGTGGGCAGGGGGGTCAATTGTTCCAAAATCAATCTCAAGGTGCAATTTTGTCATATCGTTGCAAGAAAAAAATCATTACAATTTTCAAAAATGACCTTCAGCAATATTGTCAGTGTTTCATATCCAGTTGTTTCCCTGATGCAGAGTAAACTCCCTGCTCTCTCATCGCTCTCTCCAAATAAGACAATTTGAAAATGATATGTTAATAAAACATGAATAAAGTAGTGTTTTGATTAGAAACAAATCTGATGAATGCTCACTTTCACCTTTCAGTGATGATGTGAGGGTTCCATATTCTTTTTTCCTTTGATGAACAGTCTTTCCTGCTCTTTCCAAGAGGTGTCTCCTCTGAAGCAGCAGCAACAGCGCCCTCTGCAAAGAAAAGTCTAAAAAGCTTACAGCACCTGGTATTCCCAGGCGGTCTCCCATTCAAGTACTAACCAGGCCCGACCCTGCTTAGCTTCCGAGATCGGACGAGATCGGGCGTGTTCAGGGTGGTATGGCCGTAAGCGATTAACTCCACCCACAATACCTCCTTTATACATGTGAATCATCACCATCATCAATGGTTCTTCTGTTGCTTTGCAACCATAGCATCTTGAGGTGTGGGTGGGCGGGAGGGTCAATTGTTCCAAAATCAATCTCAAGGTGCAATTTTGTCATATCGTTGCAAGAAAAAAATCATTACAATTTTCAAAAATGACCTTCAGCAATATTGTCAGTGTTTCATATCCAGTTGTTTCCCTGATGCAGAGTAAACTCCCTGCTCTTTCATCGCTCTCTCCAAATAAGACAATTTGAAAATGATATGTTAATAAAACATGAATAAAGTAGTGTTTTGATTAGGAACAAATCTGATGAATGCTCACTTTCACCTTTCAGTGATGATGTGAGGGTTCCATATTCTTTTTTCCTTTGATGAACAGTCTTTCCTGCTCTTTCCAAGAGGTGTCTCCTCTGAAGCAGCAGCAACAGCGCCCTCTGCAAAGAAAAGTCTAAAAAGCTTACAGCACCTGGTATTCCCAGGCGGTCTCCCATTCAAGTACTAACCAGGCCCGACCCTGCTTAGCTTCCGAGATCGGACGAGATTGGGCGTGTTCAGGGTGGTATGGCCGTAAGCGATTAACTCCACCCACAATACCTCCTTTATACATGTGAATCATCACCATCATCAATGGTTCTTCTGTTGCTTTGCAACCATAGCATCTTGAGGTGTGGGTGGGCGGGAGGGTCAATTGTTCCAAAATCAATCTCAAGGTGCAATTTTGTCATATCGTTGCAAGAAAAAAATCATTACAATTTTCAAAAATGACCTTCAGCAATATTGTCAGTGTTTCATATCCAGTTGTTTCCCTGATGCAGAGTAAACTCCCTGCTCTTTCATCGCTCTCTCCAAATAAGACAATTTGAAAATGATATGTTAATAAAACATGAATAAAGTAGTGTTTTGATTAGAAACAAATCTGATGAATGCTCACTTTCACCTTTCAGTGATGATGTGAGGGTTCCATATTCTTTTTTCCTTTGATGAACAGTCTTTCCTGCTCTTTCCAAGAGGTGTCTCCTCTGAAGCAGCAGCAACAGCGCCCTCTGCAAAGAAAAGTCTAAAAAGCTTACAGCACCTGGTATTCCCAGGCGGTCTCCCATTCAAGTACTAACCAGGCCCGACCGTGCTTAGTTTCCGAGATCAGACGAGATCGGGCGTGTTCAGGGTGGTATGGCCGTAAGCGATTAACTCCACCCACAATACCTCCTTTATACATGTGAATCATCACCATCATCAATGGTTCTTCTGTTGCTTTGCAACCATAGAATCTTGAGGTGCGGGTGGGCAGGGGGGTCAATTGTTCCAAAATCAATCTCAAGGTGCAATTTTGTCATATCGTTGCAAGAAAAAAATCATTACAATTTTCAAAAATGACCTTCAGCAATATTGTCAGTGTTTCATATCCAGTTGTTTCCCTGATGCAGAGTAAACTCCCTGCTCTCTCATCGCTCTCTCCAAATAAGACAATTTGAAAATGATATGTTAATAAAACATGAATAAAGTAGTGTTTTGATTAGAAACAAATCTGATGAATGCTCACTTTCACCTTTCAGTGATGATGTGAGGGTTCCATATTCTTTTTTCCTTTGATGAACAGTCTTTCCTGCTCTTTCCAAGAGGTGTCTCCTCTGAAGCAGCAGCAACAGCGCCCTCTGCAAAGAAAAGTCTAAAAAGCTTACAGCACCTGGTATTCCCAGGCGGTCTCCCATTCAAGTACTAACCAGGCCCGACCCTGCTTAGCTTCCGAGATCGGACGAGATCGGGCGTGTTCAGGGTGGTATGGCCGTAAGCGATTAACTCCACCCACAATACCTCCTTTATACATGTGAATCATCACCATCATCAATGGTTCTTCTGTTGCTTTGCAACCATAGCATCTTGAGGTGTGGGTGGGCGGGAGGGTCAATTGTTCCAAAATCAATCTCAAGGTGCAATTTTGTCATATCGTTGCAAGAAAAAAATCATTACAATTTTCAAAAATGACCTTCAGCAATATTGTCAGTGTTTCATATCCAGTTGTTTCCCTGATGCAGAGTAAACTCCCTGCTCTTTCATCGCTCTCTCCAAATAAGACAATTTGAAAATGATATGTTAATAAAACATGAATAAAGTAGTGTTTTGATTAGGAACAAATCTGATGAATGCTCACTTTCACCTTTCAGTGATGATGTGAGGGTTCCATATTCTTTTTTCCTTTGATGAACAGTCTTTCCTGCTCTTTCCAAGAGGTGTCTCCTCTGAAGCAGCAGCAACAGCGCCCTCTGCAAAGAAAAGTCTAAAAAGCTTACAGCACCTGGTATTCCCAGGCGGTCTCCCATTCAAGTACTAACCAGGCCCGACCCTGCTTAGCTTCCGAGATCGGACGAGATTGGGCGTGTTCAGGGTGGTATGGCCGTAAGCGATTAACTCCACCCACAATACCTCCTTTATACATGTGAATCATCACCATCATCAATGGTTCTTCTGTTGCTTTGCAACCATAGCATCTTGAGGTGTGGGTGGGCGGGAGGGTCAATTGTTCCAAAATCAATCTCAAGGTGCAATTTTGGCATATCGTTGCAAGAAAAAAATCATTACAATTTTCAAAAATGACCTTCAGCAATATTGTCAGTGTTTCATATCCAGTTGTTTCCCTGATGCAGAGTAAACTCCCTGCTCTTTCATCGCTCTCTCCAAATAAGACAATTTGAAAATGATATGTTAATAAAACATGAATAAAGTAGTGTTTTGATTAGAAACAAATCTGATGAATGCTCACTTTCACCTTTCAGTGATGATGTGAGGGTTCCATATTCTTTTTTCCTTTGATGAACAGTCTTTCCTGCTCTTTCCAAGAGGTGTCTCCTCTGAAGCAGCAGCAACAGCGCCCTCTGCAAAGAAAAGTCTAAAAAGCTTACAGCACCTGGTATTCCCAGGCGGTCTCCCATTCAAGTACTAACCAGGCCCGACCCTGCTTAGCTTCCGAGATCGGACGAGATCGGGCGTGTTCAGGGTGGTATGGCCGTAAGCGATTAACTCCACCCACAATACCTCCTTTATACATGTGAATCATCACCATCATCAATGGTTCTTCTGTTGCTTTGCAACCATAGCATCTTGAGGTGTGGGTGGGCGGGAGGGTCAATTGTTCCAAAATCAATCTCAAGGTGCAATTTTGTCATATCGTTGCAAGAAAAAAATCATTACAATTTTCAAAAATGACCTTCAGCAATATTGTCAGTGTTTCATATCCAGTTGTTTCCCTGATGCAGAGTAAACTCCCTGCTCTTTCATCGCTCTCTCCAAATAAGACAATTTGAAAATGATATGTTAATAAAACATGAATAAAGTAGTGTTTTGATTAGAAACAAATCTGATGAATGCTCACTTTCACCTTTCAGTGATGATGTGAGGGTTCCATATTCTTTTTTCCTTTGATGAACAGTCTTTCCTGCTCTTTCCAAGAGGTGTCTCCTCTGAAGCAGCAGCAACAGCGCCCTCTGCAAAGAAAAGTCTAAAAAGCTTACAGCACCTGGTATTCCCAGGCGGTCTCCCATTCAAGTACTAACCAGGCCCGACCGTGCTTAGTTTCCGAGATCAGACGAGATTGGGCGTGTTCAGGGTGGTATGGCCGTAAGCGATTAACTCCACCCACAATACCTCCTTTATACATGTGAATCATCACCATCATCAATGGTTCTTCTGTTGCTTTGCAACCATAGAATCTTGAGGTGCGGGTGGGCAGGGGGGTCAATTGTTCCAAAATCAATCTCAAGGTGCAATTTTGTCATATCGTTGCAAGAAAAAAATCATTACAATTTTCAAAAATGACCTTCAGCAATATTGTCAGTGTTTCATATCCAGTTGTTTCCCTGATGCAGAGTAAACTCCCTGCTCTCTCATCGCTCTCTCCAAATAAGACAATTTGAAAATGATATGTTAATAAAACATGAATAAAGTAGTGTTTTGATTAGAAACAAATCTGATGAATGCTCACTTTCACCTTTCAGTGATGATGTGAGGGTTCCATATTCTTTTTTCCTTTGATGAACAGTCTTTCCTGCTCTTTCCAAGAGGTGTCTCCTCTGAAGCAGCAGCAACAGCGCCCTCTGCAAAGAAAAGTCTAAAAAGCTTACAGCACCTGGTATTCCCAGGCGGTCTCCCATTCAAGTACTAACCAGGCCCGACCCTGCTTAGCTTCCGAGATCGGACGAGATTGGGCGTGTTCAGGGTGGTATGGCCGTAAGCGATTAACTCCACCCACAATACCTCCTTTATACATGTGAATCATCACCATCATCAATGGTTCTTCTGTTGCTTTGCAACCATAGCATCTTGAGGTGTGGGTGGGCGGGAGGGTCAATTGTTCCACAATCAATCTCAAGGTGCAATTTTGTCATATCGTTGCAAGAAAAAAATCATTACAATTTTCAAAAATGACCTTCAGCAATATTGTCAGTGTTTCATATCCAGTTGTTTCCCTGATGCAGAGTAAACTCCCTGCTCTCTCATCGCTCTCTCCAAATAAGACAATTTGAAAATGATATGTTAATAAAACATGAATAAAGTAGTGTTTTGATTAGAAACAAATCTGATGAATGCTCACTCTCACCTTTCAGTGATGATGTGAGGGTTCCATATTCTTTTTTCCTTTGATGAACAGTCTTTCCTGCTCTTTCCAAGAGGTGTCTCCTCTGAAGCAGCAGCAACAGCGCCCTCTGCAAAGAAAAGTCTAAAAAGCTTACAGCACCTGGTATTCCCAGGCGGTCTCCCATTCAAGTACTAACCAGGCCCGACCCTGCTTAGCTTCCGAGATCGGACGAGATCGGGCGTGTTCAGGGTGGTATGGCCGTAAGCGATTAACTCCACCCACAATACCTCCTTTATACATGTGAATCATCACCATCATCAATGGTTCTTCTGTTGCTTTGCAACCATAGCATCTTGAGGTGTGGGTGGGCGGGAGGGTCAATTGTTCCACAATCAATCTCAAGGTGCAATTTTGTCATATCGTTGCAAGAAAAAAATCATTACAATTTTCAAAAATGACCTTCAGCAATATTGTCAGTGTTTCATATCCAGTTGTTTCCCTGATGCAGAGTAAACTCCCTGCTCTCTCATCGCTCTCTCCAAATAAGACAATTTGAAAATGATATGTTAATAAAACATGAATAAAGTAGTGTTTTGATTAGAAACAAATCTGATGAATGCTCACTCTCACCTTTCAGTGATGATGTGAGGGTTCCATATTCTTTTTTCCTTTGATGAACAGTCTTTCCTGCTCTTTCCAAGAGGTGTCTCCTCTGAAGCAGCAGCAACAGCGCCCTCTGCAAAGAAAAGTCTAAAAAGCTTACAGCACCTGGTATTCCCAGGCGGTCTCCCATTCAAGTACTAACCAGGCCCGACCCTGCTTAGCTTCCGAGATCGGGCGAGATCGGGCGTGTTCAGGGTGGTATGGCCGTAAGCAATTAACTCCACCCACAATACCTCCTTTATACATGTGAATCATCACCATCATCAATGGTTCTTCTGTTGCTTTGCAACCATAGCATCTTGAGGTGTGGGTGGGCGGGAGGGTCAATTGTTCCACAATCAATCTCAAGGTGCAATTTTGTCATATCGTTGCAAGAAAAAAATCATTACAATTTTCAAAAATGACCTTCAGCAATATTGTCAGTGTTTCATATCCAGTTGTTTCCCTGATGCAGAGTAAACTCCCTGCTCTCTCATCGCTCTCTCCAAATAAGACAATTTGAAAATGATATGTTAATAAAACATGAATAAAGTAGTGTTTTGATTAGAAACAAATCTGATGAATGCTCACTCTCACCTTTCAGTGATGATGTGAGGGTTCCATATTCTTTTTTCCTTTGATGAACAGTCTTTCCTGCTCTTTCCAAGAGGTGTCTCCTCTGAAGCAGCAGCAACAGCGCCCTCTGCAAAGAAAAGTCTAAAAAGCTTACAGCACCTGGTATTCCCAGGCGGTCTCCCATTCAAGTACTAACCAGGCCCGACCCTGCTTAGCTTCCGAGATCGGACGAGATCGGGCGTGTTCAGGGTGGTATGGCCGTAAGCGATTAACTCCACCCACAATACCTCCTTTATACATGTGAATCATCACCATCATCAATGGTTCTTCTGTTGCTTTGCAACCATAGCATCTTGAGGTGTGGGTGGGCGGGAGGGTCAATTGTTCCAAAATCAATCTCAAGGTGCAATTTTGTCATATCGTTGCAAGAAAAAAATCATTACAATTTTCAAAAATGACCTTCAGCAATATTGTCAGTGTTTCATATCCAGTTGTTTCCCTGATGCAGAGTAAACTCCCTGCTCTCTCATCGCTCTCTCCAAATAAGACAATTTGAAAATGATATGTTAATAAAACATGAATAAAGTAGTGTTTTGATTAGAAACAAATCTGATGAATGCTCACTTTCACCTTTCAGTGATGATGTGAGGGTTCCATATTCTTTTTTCCTTTGATGAACAGTCTTTCCTGCTCTTTCCAAGAGGTGTCTCCTCTGAAGCAGCAGCAACAGCGCCCTCTGCAAAGAAAAGTCTAAAAAGCTTACAGCACCTGGTATTCCCAGGCGGTCTCCCATTCAAGTACTAACCAGGCCCGACCCTGCTTAGCTTCCGAGATCGGACGAGATCGGGCGTGTTCAGGGTGGTATGGCCGTAAGCGATTAACTCCACCCACAATACCTCCTTTATACATGTGAATCATCACCATCATCAATGGTTCTTCTGTTGCTTTGCAACCATAGCATCTTGAGGTGTGGGTGGGCGGGAGGGTCAATTGTTCCAAAATCAATCTCAAGGTGCAATTTTGTCATATCGTGGCAAGAAAAAAATCATTACAATTTTCAAAAATGACCTTCAGCAATATTGTCAGTGTTTCATATCCAGTTGTTTCCCTGATGCAGAGTAAACTCCCTGCTCTCTCATCGCTCTCTCCAAATAAGACAATTTGAAAATGATATGTTAATAAAACATGAATAAAGTAGTGTTTTGATTAGAAACAAATCTGATGAATGCTCACTCTCACCTTTCAGTGATGATGTGAGGGTTCCATATTCTTTTTTCCTTTGATGAACAGTCTTTCCTGCTCTTTCCAAGAGGTGTCTCCTCTGAAGCAGCAGCAACAGCGCCCTCTGCAAAGAAAAGTCTAAAAAGCTTACAGCACCTGGTATTCCCAGGCGGTCTCCCATTCAAGTACTAACCAGGCCCGACCCTGCTTAGCTTCCGAGATTGGACGAGATCGGGCGTGTTCAGGGTGGTATGGCCGTAAGCGATTAACTCCACCCACAATACCTCCTTTATACATGTGAATCATCACCATCATCAATGGTTCTTCTGTTGCTTTGCAACCATAGCATCTTGAGGTGTGGGTGGGCGGGAGGGTCAATTGTTCCAAAATCAATCTCAAGGTGCAATTTTGTCATATCGTTGCAAGAAAAAAATCATTACAATTTTCAAAAATGACCTTCAGCAATATTGTCAGTGTTTCATATCCAGTTGTTTCCCTGATGCAGAGTAAACTCCCTGCTCTCTCATCGCTCTCTCCAAATAAGACAATTTGAAAATGATATGTTAATAAAACATGAATAAAGTAGTGTTTTGATTAGAAACAAATCTGATGAATGCTCACTTTCACCTTTCAGTGATGATGTGAGGGTTCCATATTCTTTTTTCCTTTGATGAACAGTCTTTCCTGCTCTTTCCAAGAGGTGTCTCCTCTGAAGCAGCAGCAACAGCGCCCTCTGCAAAGAAAAGTCTAAAAAGCTTACAGCACCTGGTATTCCCAGGCGGTCTCCCATCCAAGTACTAACCAGGCCCGACCCTGCTTAGCTTCCGAGATCGGACGAGATCGGGCGTGTTCAGGGTGGTATGGCCGTAAGCGATTAACTCCACCCACAATACCTCCTTTATACATGTGAATCATCACCATCATCAATGGTTCTTCTGTTGCTTTGCAACCATAGCATCTTGAGGTGTGGGTGGGCGGGAGGGTCAATTGTTCCAAAATCAATCTCAAGGTGCAATTTTGTCATATCGTGGCAAGAAAAAAATCATTACAATTTTCAAAAATGACCTTCAGCAATATTGTCAGTGTTTCATATCCAGTTGTTTCCCTGATGCAGAGTAAACTCCCTGCTCTTTCATCGCTCTCTCCAAATAAGACAATTTGAAAATGATATGTTAATAAAACATGAATAAAGTAGTGTTTTGATTAGAAACAAATCTGATGAATGCTCACTCTCACCTTTCAGTGATGATGTGAGGGTTCCATATTCTTTTTTCCTTTGATGAACAGTCTTTCCTGCTCTTTCCAAGAGGTGTCTCCTCTGAAGCAGCAGCAACAGCGCCCTCTGCAAAGAAAAGTCTAAAAAGCTTACAGCACCTGGTATTCCCAGGCGGTCTCCCATTCAAGTACTAACCAGGCCCGACCCTGCTTAGCTTCCGAGATCGGACGAGATCGGGCGTGTTCAGGGTGGTATGGCCGTAAGCGATTAACTCCACCCACAATACCTCCTTTATACATGTGAATCATCACCATCATCAATGGTTCTTCTGTTGCTTTGCAACCATAGCATCTTGAGGTGTGGGTGGGCGGGAGGGTCAATTGTTCCAAAATCAATCTCAAGGTGCAATTTTGTCATATCGTTGCAAGAAAAAAATCATTACAATTTTCAAAAATGACCTTCAGCAATATTGTCAGTGTTTCATATCCAGTTGTTTCCCTGATGCAGAGTAAACTCCCTGCTCTCTCATCGCTCTCTCCAAATAAGACAATTTGAAAATGATATGTTAATAAAACATGAATAAAGTAGTGTTTTGATTAGAAACAAATCTGATGAATGCTCACTTTCACCTTTCAGTGATGATGTGAGGGTTCCATATTCTTTTTTCCTTTGATGAACAGTCTTTCCTGCTCTTTCCAAGAGGTGTCTCCTCTGAAGCAGCAGCAACAGCGCCCTCTGCAAAGAAAAGTCTAAAAAGCTTACAGCACCTGGTATTCCCAGGCGGTCTCCCATTCAAGTACTAACCAGGCCCGACCCTGCTTAGCTTCCGAGATCGGACGAGATCGGGCGTGTTCAGGGTGGTATGGCCGTAAGCGATTAACTCCACCCACAATACCTCCTTTATACATGTGAATCATCACCATCATCAATGGTTCTTCTGTTGCTTTGCAACCATAGCATCTTGAGGTGTGGGTGGGCGGGAGGGTCAATTGTTCCACAATCAATCTCAAGGTGCAATTTTGTCATATCGTTGCAAGAAAAAAATCATTACAATTTTCAAAAATGACCTTCAGCAATATTGTCAGTGTTTCATATCCAGTTGTTTCCCTGATGCAGAGTAAACTCCCTGCTCTCTCATCGCTCTCTCCAAATAAGACAATTTGAAAATGATATGTTAATAAAACATGAATAAAGTAGTGTTTTGATTAGAAACAAATCTGATGAATGCTCACTTTCACCTTTCAGTGATGATGTGAGGGTTCCATATTCTTTTTTCCTTTGATGAACAGTCTTTCCTGCTCTTTCCAAGAGGTGTCTCCTCTGAAGCAGCAGCAACAGCGCCCTCTGCAAAGAAAAGTCTAAAAAGCTTACAGCACCTGGTATTCCCAGGCGGTCTCCCATTCAAGTACTAACCAGGCCCGACCCTGCTTAGCTTCCGAGATCGGACGAGATCGGGCGTGTTCAGGGTGGTATGGCCGTAAGCGATTAACTCCACCCACAATACCTCCTTTATACATGTGAATCATCACCATCATCAATGGTTCTTCTGTTGCTTTGCAACCATAGCATCTTGAGGTGTGGGTGGGCGGGAGGGTCAATTGTTCCACAATCAATCTCAAGGTGCAATTTTGTCATATCGTTGCAAGAAAAAAATCATTACAATTTTCAAAAATGACCTTCAGCAATATTGTCAGTGTTTCATATCCAGTTGTTTCCCTGATGCAGAGTAAACTCCCTGCTCTCTCATCGCTCTCTCCAAATAAGACAATTTGAAAATGATATGTTAATAAAACATGAATAAAGTAGTGTTTTGATTAGAAACAAATCTGATGAATGCTCACTCTCACCTTTCAGTGATGATGTGAGGGTTCCATATTCTTTTTTCCTTTGATGAACAGTCTTTCCTGCTCTTTCCAAGAGGTGTCTCCTCTGAAGCAGCAGCAACAGCGCCCTCTGCAAAGAAAAGTCTAAAAAGCTTACAGCACCTGGTATTCCCAGGCGGTCTCCCATTCAAGTACTAACCAGGCCCGACCCTGCTTAGCTTCCGAGATCGGACGAGATCGGGCGTGTTCAGGGTGGTATGGCCGTAAGCGATTAACTCCACCCACAATACCTCCTTTATACATGTGAATCATCACCATCATCAATGGTTCTTCTGTTGCTTTGCAACCATAGCATCTTGAGGTGTGGGTGGGCGGGAGGGTCAATTGTTCCACAATCAATCTCAAGGTGCAATTTTGTCATATCGTTGCAAGAAAAAAATCATTACAATTTTCAAAAATGACCTTCAGCAATATTGTCAGTGTTTCATATCCAGTTGTTTCCCTGATGCAGAGTAAACTCCCTGCTCTCTCATCGCTCTCTCCAAATAAGACAATTTGAAAATGATATGTTAATAAAACATGAATAAAGTAGTGTTTTGATTAGAAACAAATCTGATGAATGCTCACTCTCACCTTTCAGTGATGATGTGAGGGTTCCATATTCTTTTTTCCTTTGATGAACAGTCTTTCCTGCTCTTTCCAAGAGGTGTCTCCTCTGAAGCAGCAGCAACAGCGCCCTCTGCAAAGAAAAGTCTAAAAAGCTTACAGCACCTGGTATTCCCAGGCGGTCTCCCATTCAAGTACTAACCAGGCCCGACCCTGCTTAGCTTCCGAGATCGGACGAGATCGGGCGTGTTCAGGGTGGTATGGCCGTAAGCGATTAACTCCACCCACAATACCTCCTTTATACATGTGAATCATCACCATCATCAATGGTTCTTCTGTTGCTTTGCAACCATAGCATCTTGAGGTGTGGGTGGGCGGGAGGGTCAATTGTTCCAAAATCAATCTCAAGGTGCAATTTTGTCATATCGTTGCAAGAAAAAAATCATTACAATTTTCAAAAATGACCTTCAGCAATATTGTCAGTGTTTCATATCCAGTTGTTTCCCTGATGCAGAGTAAACTCCCTGCTCTCTCATCGCTCTCTCCAAATAAGACAATTTGAAAATGATATGTTAATAAAACATGAATAAAGTAGTGTTTTGATTAGAAACAAATCTGATGAATGCTCACTTTCACCTTTCAGTGATGATGTGAGGGTT
This sequence comes from Paralichthys olivaceus, assembly GCF_024713975.1. Lineage (NCBI taxonomy): Eukaryota > Metazoa > Chordata > Actinopteri > Pleuronectiformes > Paralichthyidae > Paralichthys > Paralichthys olivaceus. The sequence goes on along the minus strand of NC_091097.1, from coordinate 22,113,531 downwards.
CCATATTCTTTTTTCCTTTGATGAACAGTCTTTCCTGCTCTTTCCAAGAGGTGTCTCCTCTGAAGCAGCAGCAACAGCGCCCTCTGCAAAGAAAAGTCTAAAAAGCTTACAGCACCTGGTATTCCCAGGCGGTCTCCCATTCAAGTACTAACCAGGCCCGACCCTGCTTAGCTTCCGAGATCGGACGAGATCGGGCGTGTTCAGGGTGGTATGGCCGTAAGCGATTAACTCCACCCACAATACCTCCTTTATACATGTGAATCATCACCATCATCAATGGTTCTTCTGTTGCTTTGCAACCATAGCATCTTGAGGTGTGGGTGGGCGGGAGGGTCAATTGTTCCAAAATCAATCTCAAGGTGCAATTTTGTCATATCGTTGCAAGAAAAAAATCATTACAATTTTCAAAAATGACCTTCAGCAATATTGTCAGTGTTTCATATCCAGTTGTTTCCCTGATGCAGAGTAAACTCCCTGCTCTCTCATCGCTCTCTCCAAATAAGACAATTTGAAAATGATATGTTAATAAAACATGAATAAAGTAGTGTTTTGATTAGAAACAAATCTGATGAATGCTCACTTTCACCTTTCAGTGATGATGTGAGGGTTCCATATTCTTTTTTCCTTTGATGAACAGTCTTTCCTGCTCTTTCCAAGAGGTGTCTCCTCTGAAGCAGCAGCAACAGCGCCCTCTGCAAAGAAAAGTCTAAAAAGCTTACAGCACCTGGTATTCCCAGGCGGTCTCCCATTCAAGTACTAACCAGGCCCGACCCTGCTTAGCTTCCGAGATCGGACGAGATCGGGCGTGTTCAGGGTGGTATGGCCGTAAGCGATTAACTCCACCCACAATACCTCCTTTATACATGTGAATCATCACCATCATCAATGGTTCTTCTGTTGCTTTGCAACCATAGCATCTTGAGGTGTGGGTGGGCGGGAGGGTCAATTGTTCCAAAATCAATCTCAAGGTGCAATTTTGTCATATCGTTGCAAGAAAAAAATCATTACAATTTTCAAAAATGACCTTCAGCAATATTGTCAGTGTTTCATATCCAGTTGTTTCCCTGATGCAGAGTAAACTCCCTGCTCTCTCATCGCTCTCTCCAAATAAGACAATTTGAAAATGATATGTTAATAAAACATGAATAAAGTAGTGTTTTGATTAGAAACAAATCTGATGAATGCTCACTTTCACCTTTCAGTGATGATGTGAGGGTTCCATATTCTTTTTTCCTTTGATGAACAGTCTTTCCTGCTCTTTCCAAGAGGTGTCTCCTCTGAAGCAGCAGCAACAGCGCCCTCTGCAAAGAAAAGTCTAAAAAGCTTACAGCACCTGGTATTCCCAGGCGGTCTCCCATTCAAGTACTAACCAGGCCCGACCCTGCTTAGCTTCCGAGATCAGGCGTGTTCAGGGTGGTATGGCCGTAAGCGATTAACTCCACCCACAATACCTCCTTTATACATGTGAATCATCACCATCATCAATGGTTCTTCTGTTGCTTTGCAACCATAGCATCTTGAGGTGTGGGTGGGCGGGAGGGTCAATTGTTCCAAAATCAATCTCAAGGTGCAATTTTGTCATATCGTTGCAAGAAAAAAATCATTACAATTTTCAAAAATGACCTTCAGCAATATTGTCAGTGTTTCATATCCAGTTGTTTCCCTGATGCAGAGTAAACTCCCTGCTCTTTCATCGCTCTCTCCAAATAAGACAATTTGAAAATGATATGTTAATAAAACATGAATAAAGTAGTGTTTTGATTAGAAACAAATCTGATGAATGCTCACTTTCACCTTTCAGTGATGATGTGAGGGTTCCATATTCTTTTTTCCTTTGATGAACAGTCTTTCCTGCTCTTTCCAAGAGGTGTCTCCTCTGAAGCAGCAGCAACAGCGCCCTCTGCAAAGAAAAGTCTAAAAAGCTTACAGCACCTGGTATTCCCAGGCGGTCTCCCATTCAAGTACTAACCAGGCCCGACCCTGCTTAGCTTCCGAGATCAGACGAGATCGGGCGTGTTCAGGGTGGTATGGCCGTAAGCGATTAACTCCACCCACAATACCTCCTTTATACATGTGAATCATCACCATCATCAATGGTTCTTCTGTTGCTTTGCAACCATAGCATCTTGAGGTGTGGGTGGGCGGGAGGGTCAATTGTTCCAAAATCAATCTCAAGGTGCAATTTTGTCATATCGTTGCAAGAAAAAAATCATTACAATTTTCAAAAATGACCTTCAGCAATATTGTCAGTGTTTCATATCCAGTTGTTTCCCTGATGCAGAGTAAACTCCCTGCTCTCTCATTGCTCTCTCCAAATAAGACAATTTGAAAATGATATGTTAATAAAACATGAATAAAGTAGTGTTTTGATTAGAAACAAATCTGATGAATGCTCACTTTCACCTTTCAGTGATGATGTGAGGGTTCCATATTCTTTTTTCCTTTGATGAACAGTCTTTCCTGCTCTTTCCAAGAGGTGTCTCCTCTGAAGCAGCAGCAACAGCGCCCTCTGCAAAGAAAAGTCTAAAAAGCTTACAGCACCTGGTATTCCCAGGCTGTCTCCCATTCAAGTACTAACCAGGCCCGACCCTGCTTAGCTTCCCAGATCGGACGAGATCGGGCGTGTTCAGGGTGGTATGGCCGTAAGCGATTAACTCCACCCACAATACCTCCTTTATACATGTGAATCATCACCATCATCAATGGTTCTTCTGTTGCTTTGCAACCATAGCATCTTGAGGTGTGGGTGGGCGGGAGGGTCAATTGTTCCAAAATCAATCTCAAGGTGCAATTTTGTCATATCGTTGCAAGAAAAAAATCATTACAATTTTCAAAAATGACCTTCAGCAATATTGTCAGTGTTTCATATCCAGTTGTTTCCCTGATGCAGAGTAAACTCCCTGCTCTTTCATCGCTCTCTCCAAATAAGACAATTTGAAAATGATATGTTAATAAAACATGAATAAAGTAGTGTTTTGATTAGAAACAAATCTGATGAATGCTCACTTTCACCTTTCAGTGATGATGTGAGGGTTCCATATTCTTTTTTCCTTTGATGAACAGTCTTTCCTGCTCTTTCCAAGAGGTGTCTCCTCTGAAGCAGCAGCAACAGCGCCCTCTGCAAAGAAAAGTCTAAAAAGCTTACAGCACCTGGTATTCCCAGGCGGTCTCCCATTCAAGTACTAACCAGGCCCGACCCTGCTTAGCTTCCGAGATCGGACGAGATCGGGCGTGTTTTTTTTTTTTTTTTCTTTTATTATCAAAAATAGATTGAATTTACATTTTTTTACATACATTTGTTTTTTACATCATTCCTTTACATGTTTGCCTCTGTCAGGTCTTAACTTTTAACATGTATACATCACTCGATACAGGAAACACACAAATCAATAAAAACATTAAAACCAACCAAAAACAAAAAGCCCCAAAATAAATCTTAACCAAAATCCATTCTCACCTCATTCACATCTCCATTCGTTATTTCTATGAAGGTGCTCCCGTCCACAAACCCTTTCTGAAAGTCGTCTTTCCCAATGTAGCTGTGCATCACTTTCACATCCCTTTCTGTCAAATTTTTAAAAACATTCCACACATCACATTTTCTCCTTTCATACTGCGCAGTGTTTCTCCTTAGTTTCACTGCATATCGTGCGTGGCTCAGGACATAGTTTAACAGATTTACATTGCATCCTCTCTTTCTCTCCACCACGCCAAACAACCACAGCTTCTTCCATTCGCTCCTCCCCACAAAGTCTCCCTCCCAGCACCTATTTATTAACTCCCTTATTTTCCCAAAGTACACCCTTAGTTCCCCACATTCAACAAACTCATGCATACATGTCTCCACTCCCACTTCACATACGTCACATTCCTTTCCCACCTCCCGGTCAAACTTGCTCTTTATCAGGTTGTTGTATATCCTGTTGTGCCTTAGCATGTAGTCAAAGTGTTCACATTCAGTCGTGTTCCACTTCACTCTCAGATTGGTCCATATTTGCTTTGCATCCATGTTATTCATTACTTTGACCCACACTTTCTCTGCAGCCGGCCTCCTCAGTTCTTTCTCCCTCATACATTCATATATCATCCTTGTTTTTACATCCTTCAGACTCAACTTGCACTCCCCTTCCCCTACATACATATCTATTTCATCTTCTCCTCCGTTCACGTTCTCTCTCTCAATCATTTCCATCCATTCTTTGGGCATTGCTTTTTTTATTTTTTCTATGACCCCTTCAGCTGTACCCGGCCATATTTCATCCCCATTCCCCCTGACCTCATCTACAATCACCTGTGCCCTCATAAAACCCGGTGTGTACTCGTACACCATGTCCCTCACCTTCCTTATCCCTGCTCTCCATATTACCCTGTTAAAGATGGTCTCCCCCTCCACTGTGATTTTTGGATTTAAAAACGCTGGCTGCTCCCATACCTGCTTTACATTTTTGCATTCATACTTCACGAAACTCAGAAACTCTCCCCACGCTCCCAGCATCTCTTTGTAATAATCAGTCGCTCCATCTAACATCCCTTTTTTCATTTTCATATACACTCCACTCTCACCACACCCTCCAGTTTTGTTGATAGCTTCTGTTAAACACACCTTCCACACCTGATCACTTTTATTCTTTAAGTATCTCACCATCATTTTCACCCTCAGTGCTTTTTTTTTTCTCTCTAAGTTAACCAGTTTCAGTCCCCCGTCTTCATACTCGTTTTCTAGTACTTCCCTTGCTATTCTAACCCCCTTCCCATCCCACAAAAAGTCACTCACCATCCCTCCCACTTCTTTCATCACTTTCTCAGGCACATCCATCACATTCATCACATACACCAGCTTGCTCATTATTAAACAATTTACTACAATTACCTTCCCTTTTAGCTTCAATCCTCTTCTCTTCCAAAACCCTAACGTCTTTCTAATCCTATTCACTATCCCCTCATACTGCCTATCTCTCCCTTCTTTCTCTTCTATCCCTAAATTTACACCTAACACCTTCATATACCCTTTGTTTTCCTTCATTCTGATCTCCTCCCTCTCTTCTCTGTTCTCCCCTATGTACATTATCTCTGATTTCTCTATGTTTACTTTTGCTCCTGATGCCCTACCATACTGCTCTACACTTTTTAAAACCTCTACTACACTTTCTTTGTCCCTAACTGTCACTGTTGTGTCGTCTGCATATTGATATAGCGTGCTCATCTGTCCACCCGGTAGTTCTATGCCCTTAATCCCTCTATTTTGCAATATTAGTGCCGCTAGCGGCTCTGCTGACAAGGCGTACAGCAGAGCCGATAGCGGACATCCCTGTCTAACTGATCTCTCTAATCTAAACTCCTCTGTCACTATCCCGTTTATTTTTATCTTACTCGCTGCTCTTTCATACATCCTCCTTATCCATCCTATCATCCTATTTCCAAAACCCACTTTATCTAATACCTTATATAAATACCCATGATCTACTCTATCAAATGCTTTATTCAGATCCAAACTCGCTACTATCCCTATTTTGTTCCCCTTCATGTGTGTGATGGTGTCCCTAATACTGCTTATTGTGTCGGCTATGTCTCTTCCTGGTATGCTATATGCTTGTGTGCTTCCCACCACCGTCCCTATAACCCCCTTTATCCTATTTGCTAACACCTTTGCTAGTATTTTATAATCACCATTTAACATTGTGAGTGGTCTGTAGTTTTCTAATTTGTCCCTGCTCCCTTTTTTGTAAATTATACTAACTAGCCCTATTGTCATGCTGTGTGGCATCTCTCCCTTCTCTTCTATATACCTAAATAATCTATCTAACACTGGCACTAATTCTTCCTTAAACTCTATATAAAACTCTCCTATTATCCCATCTATCCCTGGACTTTTATTCCTGCCTAACTCATCTATTGCTTTCCCTATCTCTCCTTTAGTTATCTCTCCTTCACATCCTTCTCTATCCTCATCACTCAGCCTAGCTTCCATCTTTTCTATCACCTGCCTGCTACTCTCCTCATCTACTTCTTCTTTCTTAAATAACTCCCTATAGAATTCTCCTACTCTTTCCACTATCCCTACAAAGTCAGTTATTCTTTCCCCTCTCTTTCCCTCCACTTGCTCAAAATAATTATTCTTTTGCCTTACCTTCTCTAGCCCTAAGAAATAACCTGTACATTTTTCCCCCTCTACTACATCTCTTGCCTTACTTCTAATTATTGCTCCCTTGCACTTTCCCTGTTCTATCTCTTTCAGTTCATCTTTCTTCTTTATATATTCCCCCAAATCATACTTGCCATCCTCCTCAGCTTTCTTTTCCTCTTCTCTCAACTCCTCTTTTAACTTTTTTTCCTTCTCTCTCTGTGTTTTCCCCCTCTTCCTACTGTGTTTTATGCTCATGGTCCGTACTCCCTCTTTTACCCCTTCCCACCACCTCCCTATATCTTCCTCATACATCCTGTCATCCTTCTCCCACCTTATGTATTCTCTCACTTCTTTTTTATATTTTTCATCTCTCAGCAACTCCCCATTCATGCACCACAGTCCCCCTCCTCTTCTCTTTGTCCCCCCCCCTATTGTAAATTTTAACTCCTTATGATCACTATACGTTGTGGTTCTATATTCTATTTCTTTTATCCTTTCTGCTATGCTTTTTGTGCTTAATACTAAATCTATCCTACTCTGTTTTAATTCCCCTTTTACCAGTTGTGTTCTTGAGAACGCTCTCCTCTCTGGATTTCTTTCTCTCCATACGTCACTCAGTCCTTTCATACTTTTTAATTTTTTTAATACCTCTCTTGTTGTGTCATTTTTAAAGTGCATGTTTGTTGACACGTCCAGTTTCTCACACCACACATTGAAGTCCCCCACAATCATGCAGTTGTCATCACACATCGTTCCCATCTTTTCAATCATCACCTTTCTTTCTTTCTCCTCATTCGGCATATACACATTTACCAGCTTCATTTCCTCATTCTTATATTCAAATTTGATCCCTATCATCCTCCCATCTCCCTCATCTTCACACCTTCTCACATTCCCTATCACTCCTTTTTTTGTTAATATTGCTACACCCCTCGCATTCCCATCTCCATTATTTGCAAATACTTCTCCCCTCCATTCATCCTCCACCTCTTTCATACATCTCTCATTCCAGTGTGTTTCCTGTAAGCATATTATGTCATAATTACTCTTCCCATATATCTGATGTCTTTTGTTTTTGTTCTTTAGCCCCCTTGCATTTATTGAAATTATTGTTAACATTATTATTATTTTTACTTTCATTTTGTTATTTCCTTAGTTTTACTTTTCTTATTATTCCTCGTATGCCTCTTAGTATTCTGTCTTTTTCTTAGTTGTTTCATTTGTTCCTCTATATCCATGTCTGTTTCGGATCCTACCGTCTGTGGTGTGGTAGTCTCCTCTGCAGTCTCTGTGGGCTTAGCTCCACTCAGTGCATTCTCCGTCCTTCCTGTGTCATCCTCTCGTCGCGTTCTCCCCGGGCCTGCTTCCTCCTTTCCGTCTTGTCTTTCGACAGTCGCCCCCTTCTCTGGCCCTCTCGTCTCCTTCGTTTTGGGACCTTTCTTCTCCACCCCGTCACTCCTCCTGTCTGCCGTCCCTTCTGTCCTCACCTCACGCGCCAGCGCTCCTCTCCTCCTTCCCGCATCCTCCTCCTCGTTGTTTCCTTTCGTTCTCTCCTTCCTTTCCTTCCGGTTCGCTCCATCTTTCTTTCCGCCTTCCGTCTCCTCTGTCGGCCTCTCTCCTTCCTGCTTGCCTGCATCCTCTTTCTCTGTCTCCTCCATTTCTTTTCTGACTCCCTCCTCCTCACTTTCCATATACTCTGCCTCCCCCTCCTCACTGCCTCCGCTCTCACTTTCTTGTCCACTCTCATTTGTGTCGTCTTCTGCCTCACTCTTATTGCATCTGCATTCACTCATAAGGTTCTGGCATAGATCACATCTCTTCTTCCCCTGCGTGCATTCCCTTGCATAATGACCCTGCACTCCACATCTGTTGCAGTGAAATTCAGGGCACTCTCTCATTATGTGCCCTGGTTTAATGCACAACCTGCACACCTTCACCTGCTTATCATGCAGCACCCTGAAGTACTCAGCTCCCAGCGCTGTGTCAAATCTAGCGGAATACGGCAGTGATTGTATTTCATTATTAAATTTTACTTTCAGGAACCTTGTCCCATCAGCTACATTTGTCCCTGGCCACATCCTTCTTTTAATGGGAGATACTGCTGATACTCCCCAGAGTTGTAGCTTTGCCAGTATCTCCCTGTCCTCAATATAAAATGGCAGATTCATGAAAGACACTACTAGCTCGTCATTTATTAGCTCTCTGACGTGCACCCGATTCTCCCCAATCTTAAATCCTTCCATGAGCCTGTCCTTTCCTTTCGGATGGCTCATCGTCATTTCATATTTTTTTTCGGTTATCTGTCTGCACGCCAGTAGCCCTCCACACAGCTCGCGTACGCAACGCATCAGCTCCATAGCCGTGTCCTCGCCCTCCATCTCCACCATCACTGTCTGCTCCCTGTCGTTCCTCTCATTTTTTTTGCAGCACTTACCCTGCGTCAGCTCCGTCTCTCCACCGCTGTCACCTCCGTGGGTGTCAGCGGTTAAACTCCGCCGCTCCGTGCTTGTCTCTGCCATTGTCTCGGGAGCACTTCCTAGCAGGCTACGATTCCCCCTCACAGTGCGTCACTGCCGCGGGGGACACACACATACACACAACAAGACAATCACAACACTAATGTCCGGTTGGATTTACATATATGAGGTAGAAAAATAGGGAATGTAGAGAGAGAACAAGAAAAGCTGGAAAAGAGAGAGAGAAAAAAAAAGAAAAATAGTTCCTCCGCAGCCACCCGTGGTGGCTTGCTTCCGGGTCGCTGGTTGATGTCGTCACTCCGTGGTGCGTTCAAGGGCGTGTTCAGGGTGGTATGGCCGTAAGCGATTAACTCCACCCACAATACCTCCTTTATACATGTGAATCATCACCATCATCAATGGTTCTTCTGTTGCTTTGCAACCATAGCATCTTGAGGTGTGGGTGGGCGGGAGGGTCAATTGTTCCACAATCAATCTCAAGGTGCAATTTTGTCATATCGTTGCAAGAAAAAAATCATTACAATTTTCAAAAATGACCTTCAGCAATATTGTCAGTGTTTCATATCCAGTTGTTTCCCTGATGCAGAGTAAACTCCCTGCTCTCTCATCGCTCTCTCCAAATAAGACAATTTGAAAATGATATGTTAATAAAACATGAATAAAGTAGTGTTTTGATTAGAAACAAATCTGATGAATGCTCACTCTCACCTTTCAGTGATGATGTGAGGGTTCCATATTCTTTTTTCCTTTGATGAACAGTCTTTCCTGCTCTTTCCAAGAGGTGTCTCCTCTGAAGCAGCAGCAACAGCGCCCTCTGCAAAGAAAAGTCTAAAAAGCTTACAGCACCTGGTATTCCCAGGCGGTCTCCCATTCAAGTACTAACCAGGCCCGACCCTGCTTAGCTTCCGAGATCGGACGAGATCGGGCGTGTTCAGGGTGGTATGGCCGTAAGCGATTAACTCCACCCACAATACCTCCTTTATACATGTGAATCATCACCATCATCAATGGTTCTTCTGTTGCTTTGCAACCATAGCATCTTGAGGTGTGGGTGGGCGGGAGGGTCAATTGTTCCAAAATCAATCTCAAGGTGCAATTTTGTCATATCGTTGCAAGAAAAAAATCATTACAATTTTCAAAAATGACCTTCAGCAATATTGTCAGTGTTTCATATCCAGTTGTTTCCCTGATGCAGAGTAAACTCCCTGCTCTCTCATCGCTCTCTCCAAATAAGACAATTTGAAAATGATATGTTAATAAAACATGAATAAAGTAGTGTTTTGATTAGAAACAAATCTGATGAATGCTCACTCTCACCTTTCAGTGATGATGTGAGGGTTCCATATTCTTTTTTCCTTTGATGAACAGTCTTTCCTGCTCTTTCCAAGAGGTGTCTCCTCTGAAGCAGCAGCAACAGCGCCCTCTGCAAAGAAAAGTCTAAAAAGCTTACAGCACCTGGTATTCCCAGGCGGTCTCCCATTCAAGTCCTAACCAGGCCCGACTCTGCTTAGCTTCCGAGATCGGACGAGATCGGGCGTGTTCAGGGTGGTATGGCCGTAAGCGATTAACTCCACCCACAATACCTCCTTTATACATGTGAATCATCACCATCATCAATGGTTCTTCTGTTGCTTTGCAACCATAGCATCTTGAGGTGTGGGTGGGCGGGAGGGTCAATTGTTCCAAAATCAATCTCAAGGTGCAATTTTGTCATATCGTTGCAAGAAAAAAATCATTACAATTTTCAAAAATGACCTTCAGCAATATTGTCAGTGTTTCATATCCAGTTGTTTCCCTGATGCAGAGTAAACTCCCTGCTCTCTCATCGCTCTCTCCAAATAAGACAATTTGAAAATGATATGTTAATAAAACATGAATAAAGTAGTGTTTTGATTAGAAACAAATCTGATGAATGCTCACTTTCACCTTTCAGTGATGATGTGAGGGTTCCATATTCTTTTTTCCTTTGATGAACAGTCTTTCCTGCTCTTTCCAAGAGGTGTCTCCTCTGAAGCAGCAGCAACAGCGCCCTCTGCAAAGAAAAGTCTAAAAAGCTTACAGCACCTGGTATTCCCAGGCGGTCTCCCATTCAAGTACTAACCAGGCCCGACCCTGCTTAGCTTCCGAGATCGGACGAGATCGGGCGTGTTCAGGGTGGTATGGCCGTAAGCGATTAACTCCACCCACAATACCTCCTTTATACATGTGAATCATCACCATCATCAATGGTTCTTCTGTTGCTTTGCAACCATAGCATCTTGAGGTGTGGGTGGGCGGGAGGGTCAATTGTTCCAAAATCAATCTCAAGGTGCAATTTTGTCATATCGTTGCAAGAAAAAAATCATTACAATTTTCAAAAATGACCTTCAGCAATATTGTCAGTGTTTCATATCCAGTTGTTTCCCTGATGCAGAGTAAACTCCCTGCTCTCTCATCGCTCTCTCCAAATAAGACAATTTGAAAATGATATGTTAATAAAACATGAATAAAGTAGTGTTTTGATTAGAAACAAATCTGATGAATGCTCACTTTCACCTTTCAGTGATGATGTGAGGGTTCCATATTCTTTTTTCCTTTGATGAACAGTCTTTCCTGCTCTTTCCAAGAGGTGTCTCCTCTGAAGCAGCAGCAACAGCGCCCTCTGCAAAGAAAAGTCTAAAAAGCTTACAGCACCTGGTATTCCCAGGCGGTCTCCCATTCAAGTACTAACCAGGCCCGACCCTGCTTAGCTTCCGAGATCGGACGAGATCGGGCGTGTTCAGGGTGGTATGGCCGTAAGCGATTAACTCCACCCACAATACCTCCTTTATACATGTGAATCATCACCATCATCAATGGTTCTTCTGTTGCTTTGCAACCATAGCATCTTGAGGTGTGGGTGGGCGGGAGGGTCAATTGTTCCAAAATCAATCTCAAGGTGCAATTTTGTCATATCGTTGCAAGAAAAAAATCATTACAATTTTCAAAAATGACCTTCAGCAATATTGTCAGTGTTTCATATCCAGTTGTTTCCCTGATGCAGAGTAAACTCCCTGCTCTCTCATCGCTCTCTCCAAATAAGACAATTTGAAAATGATATGTTAATAAAACATGAATAAAGTAGTGTTTTGATTAGAAACAAATCTGATGAATGCTCACTTTCACCTTTCAGTGATGATGTGAGGGTTCCATATTCTTTTTTCCTTTGATGAACAGTCTTTCCTGCTCTTTCCAAGAGGTGTCTCCTCTGAAGCAGCAGCAACAGCGCCCTCTGCAAAGAAAAGTCTAAAAAGCTTACAGCACCTGGTATTCCCAGGCGGTCTCCCATTCAAGTACTAACCAGGCCCGACCCTGCTTAGCTTCCGAGATCGGACGAGATCGGGCGTGTTCAGGGTGGTATGGCCGTAAGCGATTAACTCCACCCACAATACCTCCTTTATACATGTGAATCATCACCATCATCAATGGTTCTTCTGTTGCTTTGCAACCATAGCATCTTGAGGTGTGGGTGGGCGGGAGGGTCAATTGTTCCAAAATCAATCTCAAGGTGCAATTTTGTCATATCGTTGCAAGAAAAAAATCATTACAATTTTCAAAAATGACCTTCAGCAATATTGTCAGTGTTTCATATCCAGTTGTTTCCCTGATGCAGAGTAAACTCCCTGCTCTCTCATCGCTCTCTCCAAATAAGACAATTTGAAAATGATATGTTAATAAAACATGAATAAAGTAGTGTTTTGATTAGAAACAAATCTGATGAATGCTCACTTTCACCTTTCAGTGATGATGTGAGGGTTCCATATTCTTTTTTCCTTTGATGAACAGTCTTTCCTGCTCTTTCCAAGAGGTGTCTCCTCTGAAGCAGCAGCAACAGCGCCCTCTGCAAAGAAAAGTCTAAAAAGCTTACAGCACCTGGTATTCCCAGGCGGTCTCCCATTCAAGTACTAACCAGGCCCGACCCTGCTTAGCTTCCGAGATCAGGCGTGTTCAGGGTGGTATGGCCGTAAGCGATTAACTCCACCCACAATACCTCCTTTATACATGTGAATCATCACCATCATCAATGGTTCTTCTGTTGCTTTGCAACCATAGCATCTTGAGGTGTGGGTGGGCGGGAGGGTCAATTGTTCCAAAATCAATCTCAAGGTGCAATTTTGTCATATCGTTGCAAGAAAAAAATCATTACAATTTTCAAAAATGACCTTCAGCAATATTGTCAGTGTTTCATATCCAGTTGTTTCCCTGATGCAGAGTAAACTCCCTGCTCTCTCATCGCTCTCTCCAAATAAGACAATTTGAAAATGATATGTTAATAAAACATGAATAAAGTAGTGTTTTGATTAGAAACAAATCTGATGAATGCTCACTTTCACCTTTCAGTGATGATGTGAGGGTTCCATATTCTTTTTTCCTTTGATGAACAGTCTTTCCTGCTCTTTCCAAGAGGTGTCTCCTCTGAAGCAGCAGCAACAGCGCCCTCTGCAAAGAAAAGTCTAAAAAGCTTACAGCACCTGGTATTCCCAGGCGGTCTCCCATTCAAGTACTAACCAGGCCCGACCCTGCTTAGCTTCCGAGATCGGACGAGATCGGGCGTGTTCAGGGTGGTATGGCCGTAAGCGATTAACTCCACCCACAATACCTCCTTTATACATGTGAATCATCACCATCATCAATGGTTCTTCTGTTGCTTTGCAACCATAGCATCTTGAGGTGTGGGTGGGCGGGAGGGTCAATTGTTCCAAAATCAATCTCAAGGTGCAATTTTGTCATATCGTTGCAAGAAAAAAATCATTACAATTTTCAAAAATGACCTTCAGCAATATTGTCAGTGTTTCATATCCAGTTGTTTCCCTGATGCAGAGTAAACTCCCTGCTCTCTCATCGCTCTCTCCAAATAAGACAATTTGAAAATGATATGTTAATAAAACATGAATAAAGTAGTGTTTTGATTAGAAACAAATCTGATGAATGCTCACTTTCACCTTTCAGTGATGATGTGAGGGTTCCATATTCTTTTTTCCTTTGATGAACAGTCTTTCCTGCTCTTTCCAAGAGGTGTCTCCTCTGAAGCAGCAGCAACAGCGCCCTCTGCAAAGAAAAGTCTAAAAAGCTTACAGCACCTGGTATTCCCAGGCGGTCTCCCATTCAAGTACTAACCAGGCCCGACCCTGCTTAGCTTCCGAGATCGGACGAGATCGGGCGTGTTCAGGGTGGTATGGCCGTAAGCGATTAACTCCACCCACAATACCTCCTTTATACATGTGAATCATCACCATCATCAATGGTTCTTCTGTTGCTTTGCAACCATAGCATCTTGAGGTGTGGGTGGGCGGGAGGGTCAATTGTTCCAAAATCAATCTCAAGGTGCAATTTTGTCATATCGTTGCAAGAAAAAAATCATTACAATTTTCAAAAATGACCTTCAGCAATATTGTCAGTGTTTCATATCCAGTTGTTTCCCTGATGCAGAGTAAACTCCCTGCTCTCTCATCGCTCTCTCCAAATAAGACAATTTGAAAATGATATGTTAATAAAACATGAATAAAGTAGTGTTTTGATTAGAAACAAATCTGATGAATGCTCACTTTCACCTTTCAGTGATGATGTGAGGGTTCCATATTCTTTTTTCCTTTGATGAACAGTCTTTCCTGCTCTTTCCAAGAGGTGTCTCCTCTGAAGCAGCAGCAACAGCGCCCTCTGCAAAGAAAAGTCTAAAAAGCTTACAGCACCTGGTATTCCCAGGCGGTCTCCCATTCAAGTACTAACCAGGCCCGACCCTGCTTAGCTTCCGAGATCGGACGAGATCGGGCGTGTTCAGGGTGGTATGGCCGTAAGCGATTAACTCCACCCACAATACCTCCTTTATACATGTGAATCATCACCATCATCAATGGTTCTTCTGTTGCTTTGCAACCATAGCATCTTGAGGTGTGGGTGGGCGGGAGGGTCAATTGTTCCAAAATCAATCTCAAGGTGCAATTTTGTCATATCGTTGCAAGAAAAAAATCATTACAATTTTCAAAAATGACCTTCAGCAATATTGTCAGTGTTTCATATCCAGTTGTTTCCCTGATGCAGAGTAAACTCCCTGCTCTCTCATCGCTCTCTCCAAATAAGACAATTTGAAAATGATATGTTAATAAAACATGAATAAAGTAGTGTTTTGATTAGAAACAAATCTGATGAATGCTCACTTTCACCTTTCAGTGATGATGTGAGGGTTCCATATTCTTTTTTCCTTTGATGAACAGTCTTTCCTGCTCTTTCCAAGAGGTGTCTCCTCTGAAGCAGCAGCAACAGCGCCCTCTGCAAAGAAAAGTCTAAAAAGCTTACAGCACCTGGTATTCCCAGGCGGTCTCCCATTCAAGTACTAACCAGGCCCGACCCTGCTTAGCTTCCGAGATCGGACGAGATCGGGCGTGTTCAGGGTGGTATGGCCGTAAGCGATTAACTCCACCCACAATACCTCCTTTATACATGTGAATCATCACCATCATCAATGGTTCTTCTGTTGCTTTGCAACCATAGCATCTTGAGGTGTGGGTGGGCGGGAGGGTCAATTGTTCCAAAATCAATCTCAAGGTGCAATTTTGTCATATCGTTGCAAGAAAAAAATCATTACAATTTTCAAAAATGACCTTCAGCAATATTGTCAGTGTTTCATATCCAGTTGTTTCCCTGATGCAGAGTAAACTCCCTGCTCTCTCATCGCTCTCTCCAAATAAGACAATTTGAAAATGATATGTTAATAAAACATGAATAAAGTAGTGTTTTGATTAGAAACAAATCTGATGAATGCTCACTTTCACCTTTCAGTGATGATGTGAGGGTTCCATATTCTTTTTTCCTTTGATGAACAGTCTTTCCTGCTCTTTCCAAGAGGTGTCTCCTCTGAAGCAGCAGCAACAGCGCCCTCTGCAAAGAAAAGTCTAAAAAGCTTACAGCACCTGGTATTCCCAGGCGGTCTCCCATTCAAGTACTAACCAGGCCCGACCCTGCTTAGCTTCCGAGATCGGACGAGATCGGGCGTGTTCAGGGTGGTATGGCCGTAAGCGATTAACTCCACCCACAATACCTCCTTTATACATGTGAATCATCACCATCATCAATGGTTCTTCTGTTGCTTTGCAACCATAGCATCTTGAGGTGTGGGTGGGCGGGAGGGTCAATTGTTCCAAAATCAATCTCAAGGTGCAATTTTGTCATATCGTTGCAAGAAAAAAATCATTACAATTTTCAAAAATGACCTTCAGCAATATTGTCAGTGTTTCATATCCAGTTGTTTCCCTGATGCAGAGTAAACTCCCTGCTCTCTCATCGCTCTCTCCAAATAAGACAATTTGAAAATGATATGTTAATAAAACATGAATAAAGTAGTGTTTTGATTAGAAACAAATCTGATGAATGCTCACTTTCACCTTTCAGTGATGATGTGAGGGTTCCATATTCTTTTTTCCTTTGATGAACAGTCTTTCCTGCTCTTTCCAAGAGGTGTCTCCTCTGAAGCAGCAGCAACAGCGCCCTCTGCAAAGAAAAGTCTAAAAAGCTTACAGCACCTGGTATTCCCAGGCGGTCTCCCATTCAAGTACTAACCAGGCCCGACCCTGCTTAGCTTCCGAGATCGGACGAGATCGGGCGTGTTCAGGGTGGTATGGCCGTAAGCGATTAACTCCACCCACAATACCTCCTTTATACATGTGAATCATCACCATCATCAATGGTTCTTCTGTTGCTTTGCAACCATAGCATCTTGAGGTGTGGGTGGGCGGGAGGGTCAATTGTTCCAAAATCAATCTCAAGGTGCAATTTTGTCATATCGTTGCAAGAAAAAAATCATTACAATTTTCAAAAATGACCTTCAGCAATATTGTCAGTGTTTCATATCCAGTTGTTTCCCTGATGCAGAGTAAACTCCCTGCTCTCTCATCGCTCTCTCCAAATAAGACAATTTGAAAATGATATGTTAATAAAACATGAATAAAGTAGTGTTTTGATTAGAAACAAATCTGATGAATGCTCACTTTCACCTTTCAGTGATGATGTGAGGGTTCCATATTCTTTTTTCCTTTGATGAACAGTCTTTCCTGCTCTTTCCAAGAGGTGTCTCCTCTGAAGCAGCAGCAACAGCGCCCTCTGCAAAGAAAAGTCTAAAAAGCTTACAGCACCTGGTATTCCCAGGCGGTCTCCCATTCAAGTACTAACCAGGCCCGACCCTGCTTAGCTTCCGAGATCGGACGAGATCGGGCGTGTTCAGGGTGGTATGGCCGTAAGCGATTAACTCCACCCACAATACCTCCTTTATACATGTGAATCATCACCATCATCAATGGTTCTTCTGTTGCTTTGCAACCATAGCATCTTGAGGTGTGGGTGGGCGGGAGGGTCAATTGTTCCAAAATCAATCTCAAGGTGCAATTTTGTCATATCGTTGCAAGAAAAAAATCATTACAATTTTCAAAAATGACCTTCAGCAATATTGTCAGTGTTTCATATCCAGTTGTTTCCCTGATGCAGAGTAAACTCCCTGCTCTCTCATCGCTCTCTCCAAATAAGACAATTTGAAAATGATATGTTAATAAAACATGAATAAAGTAGTGTTTTGATTAGAAACAAATCTGATGAATGCTCACTTTCACCTTTCAGTGATGATGTGAGGGTTCCATATTCTTTTTTCCTTTGATGAACAGTCTTTCCTGCTCTTTCCAAGAGGTGTCTCCTCTGAAGCAGCAGCAACAGCGCCCTCTGCAAAGAAAAGTCTAAAAAGCTTACAGCACCTGGTATTCCCAGGCGGTCTCCCATTCAAGTACTAACCAGGCCCGACCCTGCTTAGCTTCCGAGATCGGACGAGATCGGGCGTGTTCAGGGTGGTATGGCCGTAAGCGATTAACTCCACCCACAATACCTCCTTTATACATGTGAATCATCACCATCATCAATGGTTCTTCTGTTGCTTTGCAACCATAGCATCTTGAGGTGTGGGTGGGCGGGAGGGTCAATTGTTCCAAAATCAATCTCAAGGTGCAATTTTGTCATATCGTTGCAAGAAAAAAATCATTACAATTTTCAAAAATGACCTTCAGCAATATTGTCAGTGTTTCATATCCAGTTGTTTCCCTGATGCAGAGTAAACTCCCTGCTCTCTCATCGCTCTCTCCAAATAAGACAATTTGAAAATGATATGTTAATAAAACATGAACAAAGTAGTGTTTTGATTAGAAACAAATCTGATGAATGCTCACTTTCACCTTTCAGTGATGATGTGAGGGTTCCATATTCTTTTTTCCTTTGATGAACAGTCTTTCCTGCTCTTTCCAAGAGGTGTCTCCTCTGAAGCAGCAGCAACAGCGCCCTCTGCAAAGAAAAGTCTAAAAAGCTTACAGCACCTGGTATTCCCAGGCGGTCTCCCATTCAAGTACTAACCAGGCCCGACCCTGCTTAGCTTCCGAGATCGGACGAGATCGGGCGTGTTCAGGGTGGTATGGCCGTAAGCGATTAACTCCACCCACAATACCTCCTTTATACATGTGAATCATCACCATCATCAATGGTTCTTCTGTTGCTTTGCAACCATAGCATCTTGAGGTGTGGGTGGGCGGGAGGGTCAATTGTTCCAAAATCAATCTCAAGGTGCAATTTTGTCATATCGTTGCAAGAAAAAAATCATTACAATTTTCAAAAATGACCTTCAGCAATATTGTCAGTGTTTCATATCCAGTTGTTTCCCTGATGCAGAGTAAACTCCCTGCTCTCTCATCGCTCTCTCCAAATAAGACAATTTGAAAATGATATGTTAATAAAACATGAATAAAGTAGTGTTTTGATTAGAAACAAATCTGATGAATGCTCACTTTCACCTTTCAGTGATGATGTGAGGGTTCCATATTCTTTTTTCCTTTGATGAACAGTCTTTCCTGCTCTTTCCAAGAGGTGTCTCCTCTGAAGCAGCAGCAACAGCGCCCTCTGCAAAGAAAAGTCTAAAAAGCTTACAGCACCTGGTATTCCCAGGCGGTCTCCCATTCAAGTACTAACCAGGCCCGACCCTGCTTAGCTTCCGAGATCGGACGAGATCGGGCGTGTTCAGGGTGGTATGGCCGTAAGCGATTAACTCCACCCACAATACCTCCTTTATACATGTGAATCATCACCATCATCAATGGTTCTTCTGTTGCTTTGCAACCATAGCATCTTGAGGTGTGGGTGGGCGGGAGGGTCAATTGTTCCAAAATCAATCTCAAGGTGCAATTTTGTCATATCGTTGCAAGAAAAAAATCATTACAATTTTCAAAAATGACCTTCAGCAATATTGTCAGTGTTTCATATCCAGTTGTTTCCCTGATGCAGAGTAAACTCCCTGCTCTCTCATCGCTCTCTCCAAATAAGACAATTTGAAAATGATATGTTAATAAAACATGAATAAAGTAGTGTTTTGATTAGAAACAAATCTGATGAATGCTCACTTTCACCTTTCAGTGATGATGTGAGGGTTCCATATTCTTTTTTCCTTTGATGAACAGTCTTTCCTGCTCTTTCCAAGAGGTGTCTCCTCTGAAGCAGCAGCAACAGCGCCCTCTGCAAAGAAAAGTCTAAAAAGCTTACAGCACCTGGTATTCCCAGGCGGTCTCCCATTCAAGTACTAACCAGGCCCGACCCTGCTTACACTTCCGAGATCGGACGAGATCGGGCGTGTTCAGGGTGGTATGGCTGTAAGCGATTAACTCCACCCACAATACCTCCTTTATACATGTGAATCATCACCATCATCAATGGTTCTTCTGTTGCTTTGCAACCATAGCATCTTGAGGTGTGGGTGGGCGGGAGGGTCAATTGTTCCAAAATCAATCTCAAGGTGCAATTTTGTCATATCGTTGCAAGAAAAAAATCATTACAATTTTCAAAAATGACCTTCAGCAATATTGTCAGTGTTTCATATCCAGTTGTTTCCCTGATGCAGAGTAAACTCCCTGCTCTCTCATCGCTCTCTCCAAATAAGACCATTTGAAAATGATATGTTAATAAAACATGAATAAAGTAGTGTTTTGATTAGAAACAAATCTGATGAATGCTCCCTTTCACCTTTCAGTGATGAAGTGAGGGTTCCATATTCTTTTTTCCTTTGATGAACAGTCTTTCCTGCTCTTTCCAAGAGGTGTCTCCTCTGAAGCAGCAGCAACAGCGCCCTCTGCAAAGAAAAGTCTAAAAAGCTTACAGCACCTGGTATTCCCAGGCGGTCTCCCATTCAAGTACTAACCAGGCCCGACCCTGCTTACACTTCCGAGATCGGACGAGATCGGGCGTGTTCAGGGTGGTATGGCTGTAAGCGATTAACTCCACCCACAATACCTCCTTTATACATGTGAATCATCACCATCATCAATGGTTCTTCTGTTGCTTTGCAACCATAGCATCTTGAGGTGTGGGTGGGCGGGAGGGTCAATTGTTCCAAAATCAATCTCAAGGTGCAATTTTGTCATATCGTTGCAAGAAAAAAATCATTACAATTTTCAAAAATGACCTTCAGCAATATTGTCAGTGTTTCATATCCAGTTGTTTCCCTGATGCAGAGTAAACTCCCTGCTCTCTCATCGCTCTCTCCAAATAAGACAATTTGAAAATGATATGTTAATAAAACATGAATAAAGTAGTGTTTTGATTAGAAACAAATCTGATGAATGCTCACTTTCACCTTTCAGTGATGATGTGAGGGTTCCATATTCTTTTTTCCTTTGATGAACAGTCTTTCCTGCTCTTTCCAAGAGGTGTCTCCTCTGAAGCAGCAGCAACAGCGCCCTCTGCAAAGAAAAGTCTAAAAAGCTTACAGCACCTGGTATTCCCAGGCGGTCTCCCATTCAAGTACTAACCAGGCCCGACCCTGCTTAGCTTCCGAGATCGGACGTGTTCAGGGTGGTATGGCCGTAAGCGATTAACTCCACCCACAATACCTCCTTTATACATGTGAATCATCACCATCATCAATGGTTCTTCTGTTGCTTTGCAACCATAGCATCTTGAGGTGTGGGTGGGCGGGAGGGTCAATTGTTCCAAAATCAATCTCAAGGTGCAATTTTGTCATATCGTTGCAAGAAAAAAATCATTACAATTTTCAAAAATGACCTTCAGCAATATTGTCAGTGTTTCATATCCAGTTGTTTCCCTGATGCAGAGTAAACTCCCTGCTCTCTCATCGCTCTCTCCAAATAAGACAATTTGAAAATGATATGTTAATAAAACATGAATAAAGTAGTGTTTTGATTAGAAACAAATCTGATGAATGCTCACTTTCACCTTTCAGTGATGATGTGAGGGTTCCATATTCTTTTTTCCTTTGATGAACAGTCTTTCCTGCTCTTTCCAAGAGGTGTCTCCTCTGAAGCAGCAGCAACAGCGCCCTCTGCAAAGAAAAGTCTAAAAAGCTTACAGCACCTGGTATTCCCAGGCGGTCTCCCATTCAAGTACTAACCAGGCCCTACCCTGCTTAGCTTCCGAGATCGGACGAGATCGGGCGTGTTCAGGGTGGTATGGCCGTAAGCGATTAACTCCACCCACAATACCTCCTTTATACATGTGAATCATCACCATCATCAATGGTTCTTCTGTTGCTTTGCAACCATAGCATCTTGAGGTGTGGGTGGGCGGGAGGGTCAATTGTTCCAAAATCAATCTCAAGGTGCAATTTTGTCATGTCGTTGCAAGAAAAAAATCATTACAATTTTCAAAAATGACCTTCAGCAATATTGTCAGTGTTTCATATCCAGTTGTTTCCCTGATGCAGAGTAAACTCCCTGCTCTCTCATCGCTCTCTCCAAATAAGACAATTTGAAAATGATATGTTAATAAAACATGAATAAAGTAGTGTTTTGATTAGAAACAAATCTGATGAATGCTCACTTTCACCTTTCAGTGATGATGTGAGGGTTCCATATTCTTTTTTCCTTTGATGAACAGTCTTTCCTGCTCTTTCCAAGAGGTGTCTCCTCTGAAGCAGCAGCAACAGCGCCCTCTGCAAAGAAAAGTCTAAAAAGCTTACAGCACCTGGTATTCCCAGGCGGTCTCCCATTCAAGTACTAACCAGGCCCTACCCTGCTTAGCTTCCGAGATCAGACGAGATCGGGCGTGTTCAGGGTGGTATGGCCGTAAGCGATTAACTCCACCCACAATACCTCCTTTATACATGTGAATCATCACCATCATCAATGGTTCTTCTGTTGCTTTGCAACCATAGCATCTTGAGGTGTGGGTGGGCGGGAGGGTCAATTGTTCCAAAATCAATCTCAAGGTGCAATTATCGTTGCAAGAAAAAAATCATTACAATTTTCAAAAATGACCTTTAGCAATATTGTCAGTGTTTCATATCCAGTTGTTTCCCTGATGCAGAGTAAACTCCCTGCTCTTTCATCGCTCTCTCCAAATAAGACAATTTGAAAATGATATGTTAATAAAACATGAATAAAGTAGTGTTTTGATTAGAAACAAATCTGATGAATGCTCACTTTCACCTTTCAGTAATGATGTGAGGGTTCCATATTCTTTTTTCCTTTGATGAACAGTCTTTCCTGCTCTTTCCAAGAGGTGTCTCCTCTGAAGCAGCAGCAACAGCACCCTCTGCAAAGAAAAGTCTAAAAAGCTTACAGCACCTGGTATTCCCAGGCGGTCTCTCATTCAAGTACTAACCAGGCCCGACCCTGCTTAGCTTCCGAGATCGGACGTGTTCAGGGTGGTATGGCCGTAAGCGATTAACTCCACCCACAATACCTCCTTTATACATGTGAATCATCACCATCATCAATGGTTCTTCTGTTGCTTTGCAACCATAGCATCTTGAGGTGTGGGTGGGTTGGGGGGGGTCAATTGTTCCAAAATCAATCTCAAGGTGCAATTTTGTCATATCGTTGCAAGAAAAAAATCATTACAATTTTCTAAAATGACCTTTAGCAATATTGTCAGTGTTTCATATCCAGTTGTTTCCCTGATGCAGAGTAAACTCCCTGCTCTCTCATCGCTCTCTCCAAATAAGACAATTTGAAAATGATATGTTAATAAAACATGAATAAAGTAGTGTTTTGATTAGAAACAAATCTGATGAATGCTCACTTTCACCTTTCAGTGATGATGTGAGGGTTCCATATTCTTTTTTCCTTTGATGAACAGTCTTTCCTGCTCTTTCCAAGAGGTGTCTCCTCTGAAGCAGCAGCAACAGCGCCCTCTGCAAAGAAAAGTCTAAAAAGCTTACAGCACCTGGTATTCCCAGGCGGTCTCCCATTCAAGTACTAACCAGGCCCGACCCTGCTTAGCTTCCGAGATCGGACGAGATCGGGCGTGTTCAGGGTGGTATGGCCGTAAGCGATTAACTCCACCCACAATACCTCCTTTATACATGTGAATCATCACCATCATCAATGGTTCTTCTGTTGCTTTGCAACCATAGCATCTTGAGGTGTGGGTGGGTTGGGGGGGGTCAATTGTTCCAAAATCAATCTCAAGGTGCAATTTTGTCATATCGTTGCAAGAAAAAAATCATTACAATTTTCAAAAATGACCTTTAGCAATATTGTCAGTGTTTCATATCCAGTTGTTTCCCTGATGCAGAGTAAACTCCCTGCTCTTTCATCGCTCTCTCCAAATAAGACAATTTGAAAATGATATGTTAATAAAACATGAATAAAGTAGTGTTTTGATTAGAAACAAATCTGATGAATGCTCACTTTCACCTTTCAGTAATGATGTGAGGGTTCCATATTCTTTTTTCCTTTGATGAACAGTCTTTCCTGCTCTTTCCAAGAGGTGTCTCCTCTGAAGCAGCAGCAACAGCACCCTCTGCAAAGAAAAGTCTAAAAAGCTTACAGCACCTGGTATTCCCAGGCGGTCTCTCATTCAAGTACTAACCAGGCCCGACCCTGCTTAGCTTCCGAGATCGGACGTGTTCAGGGTGGTATGGCCGTAAGCGATTAACTCCACCCACAATACCTCCTTTATACATGTGAATCATCACCATCATCAATGGTTCTTCTGTTGCTTTGCAACCATAGCATCTTGAGGTGTGGGTGGGTTGGGGGGGGTCAATTGTTCCAAAATCAATCTCAAGGTGCAATTTTGTCATATCGTTGCAAGAAAAAAATCATTACAATTTTCTAAAATGACCTTTAGCAATATTGTCAGTGTTTCATATCCAGTTGTTTCCCTGATGCAGAGTAAACTCCCTGCTCTTTCATCGCTCTCTCCAAATAAGGCAATTTGAAAATGATATGTTAATAAAACATGAATAAAGTAGTGTTTTGATTAGAAACAAATCTGATGAATGCTCACTTTCACCTTTCAGTAATGATGTGAGGGTTCCATATTCTTTTTTCCTTTGATGAACAGTCTTTCCTGCTCTTTCCAAGAGGTGTCTCCTCTGAAGCAGCAGCAACAGCACCCTCTGCAAAGAAAAGTCTAAAAAGCTTACAGCACCTGGTATTCCCAGACGGTCTCTCATTCAAGTACTAACCAGGCCCGACCCTGCTTAGCTTCCGAGATCGGACGTGTTCAGGGTGGTATGGCCGTAAGCGATTAACTCCACCCACAATACCTCCTTTATACATGTGAATCATCACCATCATCAATGGTTCTTCTGTTGCTTTGCAATCATAGCATCTTGAGGTGTGAGTGGGTTGGGGGGGGTCAATTGTTCCAAAATCAATCTCAAGGTGCAATTTTGTCATATCGTTGCAAGAAAAAAATCATTACAATTTTCAAAAATGACCTTTAGCAATATTGTCAGTGTTTCATATCCAGTTGTTTCCCTGATGCAGAGTAAACTCCCTGCTATTTCATCGCTCTCTCCAAATAAGACAATTTGAAAATGATATGTTAATAAAACATGAATAAAGTAGTGTTTTGATTAGAAACAAATCTGATGAATGCTCACTTTCACCTTTCAGTAATGATGTGAGGGTTCCATATTCTTTTTTCCTTTGATGAACAGTCTTTCCTGCTCTTTCCAAGAGGTGTCTCCTCTGAAGCAGCAGCAACAGCACCCTCTGCAAAGAAAAGTCTAAAAAGCTTACAGCACCTGGTATTCCCAGGCGGTCTCCCATTCAAGTACTAACCAGGCCCGACCCTGCTTAGCTTCCGAGATCGGACGTGTTCAGGGTGGTATGGCCGTAAGCGATTAACTCCACCCACAATACCTCCTTTATACATGTGAATCATCACCATCATCAATGGTTCTTCTGTTGCTTTGCAACCATATAATCTTGAGGTGTGGGTGGGCGGGAGTGTCAATTGTTCCAAAATCAATCTCAAGGTGCAATTTTGTCATATCGTTGCAAGAAAAAAATCATTACAATTTTCAAAAATGACCTTCAGCAATATTGTCAGTGTTTCATATCCAGTTGTTTCCCTGATGCAGAGTAAACTCCCTGCTCTCTCATCGCTCTCTCCAAATAAGACAATTTGAAAATGATATGTTAATAAAACATGAATAAAGTAGTGTTTTGATTAGAAACAAATCTGATGAATGCTCAATTTCACCTTTCAGTGATGATGTGAGGGTTCCATATTCTTTTTTCCTTTGATGAACAGTCTTTCCTGCTCTTTCCAAGAGGTGTCTCCTCTGAAGCAGCAGCAACAGCGCCCTCTGCAAAGAAAAGTCTAAAAAGCTTACAGCACCTGGTATTCCCAGGCGGTCTCCCATTCAAGTACTAACCAGGCCCGACCCTGCTTAGCTTCCGAGATCAAACGAGATCGGGCGTGTTCAGGGTGGTATGGCCGTAAGCGATTAACTCCACCCACAATACCTCCTTTATACATGTGAATCATCACCATCATCAATGGTTCTTCTGTTGCTTTGCAACCATAGCATCTTGAGGTGTGGTTGGGCGGGAGGGTCAATTGTTCCAAAATCAATCTCAAGGTGCAATTTTGTCATATCGTTGCAAGAAAAAAATCATTACAATTTTCAAAAATGACCTTTAGCAATATTGTCAGTGTTTCATATCCAGTTGTTTCCCTGATGCAGAGTAAACTCCCTGCTCTTTCATCGCTCTCTCCAAATAAGACAATTTGAAAATGATATGTTAATAAAACATGAACAAAGTAGTGTTTTGATTAGAAACAAATCTGATGAATGCTCACTTTCACCTTTCAGTGATGATGTGAGGGTTCCATATTCTTTTTTCCTTTGATGAACAATCTTTCCTGCTTTTTCCAAGAGGTGTCTCCTCTGAAGCAGCAGCAACAGCGCCCTCTGCAAAGAAAAGTCTAAAAAGCTTACAGCACCTGGTATTCCCAGGCAGTCTTCCATTCAAGTACTAACCAGGCCCGACCCTGCTTAGCTTCCGAGATCGGACGAGATCGGGCGTGTTCAGGGTGGTATGGCCGTAAGCGATTAACTCCACCCACAATACCGCCTTTATACATGTGAATCATCACCATCATCAATGGTTCTTCTGTTGCTTTGCAACCATAGCATCTTGAGGTGTGGGTGGGTTGGGGGGGGTCAATTGTTCCAAAATCAATCTCAAGGTGCAATTTTGTCATATCGTTGCAAGAAAAAAATCATTACAATTTTCAAAAATGACCTTCAGCAATATTGTCAGTGTTTCATATCCAGTTGTTTCCCTGATGCAGAGGAAACTCCCTGCTCTTTCATCGCTCCCTCCAAATAAGACAATTTGAAAATGATATGTTAATAAAACATGAATAAAGTAGTGTTTTGATTAGAAACAAATCTGATGAATGCTCACTTTCACCTTTCAGTGATGATGTGAGGGTTCCATATTCTTTTTTCCTTTGATGAACAGTCTTTCCTGCTCTTTCCAAGAGGTGTCTCCTCTGAAGCAGCAGCAACAGCGCCCTCTGCAAAGAAAGGTCTAAAAAGCTTACAGCACCTGGTATTCCCAGGCGGTCTCCCATTCAAGTACTAAACAGGCCGGACCCTGCTTAGCTTCCGAGATCGGACGAGATCGGGCGTGTTCAGGGTGGTATGGCCGTAAGCGATTAACTCCACCCACAATACCTCCTTTATACATGTGAATCATCACCATCATCAATGGTTCTTCTGTTGCTTTGCAACCATATAATCTTGAGGTGTGGGTGGGCGGGAGTGTCAATTGTTGCAAAATCAATCTCAAGGTGCAATTTTGTCATATCGTTGCAAGAAAAAAATCATTACAATTTTCAAAAATGACCTTCAGCAATATTGTCAGTGTTTCATATCCAGTTGTTTCCCTGATGCAGAGTAAACTCCCTGCTCTTTCATCGCTCTCTCCAAATAAGACAATTTGAAAATGATATGTTAATAAAACATGAATAAAGTAGTGTTTTGATTAGAAACAAATCTGATGAATGCTCACTTTCACCTTTCAGTGATGATGTGAGGGTTCCATATTCTTTTTTCCTTTGATGAACAGTCTTTCCTGCTCTTTCCAAGAGGTGTCTCCTCTGAAGCAGCAGCAACAGCGCCCTCTGCAAAGAAAAGTCTAAAAAGCTTACAGCACCTGGTATTCCCAGGCAGTCTCCCATTCAAGTACTAACCAGGCCCGACCCTGCTTAGCTTCCGAGATCGGACGAGATCGGGCGTGTTTTTTTTTTTTTTTTTTTCTTTTATTATCAAAAATAGATTGAATTTACATTTTTTTTACATACATTTGTTTTTTACATCGTTCCTTTACATGTTTGCCTCTGTCAGGTCTTAACTTTTCACATGTATACATCACTCGATACAGGAAACACACAAATCAATAAAAGCAATAAAACCAACCAAAAACAAAGAGCCCCAAAACAAATCTTAACCAAAATCCATTCTCACCTCATTCACATCTCCATTCGTTATTTCTATGAAGGTGCTCCCGTCCACAAACCCTTTCTGAAAGTCGTCTTTCCCAATGTAGCTGTGCATCACTTTCACATCCCTTTCTGTCAAATTTTTAAAAACATTCCACACGTCACATTTTCTCCTTTCATACTGCGCAGTGTTTCTCCTTAGTTTCACTGCATATCGTGCGTGGCTCAGGACATAGTTTAACAGATTTACATTGCATCCTCTCTTTCTCTCCACCACGCCAAACAACCACAGCTTCTTCCATTCGCTCCTCCCCACAAAGTCTCCCTCCCAGCACCTATTTATTAACTCCCTTATTTTCCCAAAGTACACCCTTAGTTCCCCACATTCAACAAACTCATGCATACATGTCTCCACTCCCACTTCACATACGTCACATTCCTTTCCCACCTCCCGGTCAAACTTGCTCTTTATCAGGTTGTTGTATATCCTGTTGTGCCTTAGCATGTAGTCAAAGTGTTCACATTCAGTCGTGTTCCACTTCACTCTCAGATTGGTCCATATTTGCTTTGCATCCATGTTATTCATTACTTTGACCCACACTTTCTCTGCAGCCGGCCTCCTCAGTTCTTTCTCCCTCATACATTCATATATCATCCTTGTTTTTACATCCTTCAGACTCAACTTGCACTCCCCTTCCCCTACATACATATCTATTTCATCTTCTCCTCCGTTCACGTTCTCTCTCTCAATCATTTCCATCCATTCTTTGGGCATTGCTTTTTTTATTTTTTCTATGACCCCTTCAGCTGTACCCGGCCATATTTCATCCCCATTCCCCCTGACCTCATCTACAATCACCTGTGCCCTCATAAAACCCGGTGTGTACTCGTACACCATGTCCCTCACCTTCCTTATCCCTGCTCTCCATATTACCCTGTTAAAGATGGTCTCCCCCTCCACTGTGATTTTTGGATTTAAAAACGCTGGCTGCTCCCATACCTGCTTTACATTTTTGCATTCATACTTCACGAAACTCAGAAACTCTCCCCACGCTCCCAGCATCTCTTTGTAATAATCAGTCACTCCATCTAACATCCCTTTTTTCATTTTCATATACACTCCACTCTCACCACACCCTCCAGTTTTGTTGATAGCTTCTGTTAAACACACCTTCCACACCTGATCACTTTTATTCTTTAAGTATCTCACCATCATTTTCACCCTCAGTGCTTTTTTTTTTCTCTCTAAGTTAACCAGTTTCAGTCCCCCGTCTTCATACTCGTTTTCTAGTACTTCCCTTGCTATTCTAACCCCCTTCCCATCCCACAAAAAGTCACTCACCATCCCTCCCACTTCTTTCATCACTTTCTCAGGCACATCCATCACATTCATCACATACACCAGCTTGCTCATTATTAAACAATTTACTACAATTACCTTCCCTTTTAGCTTCAATCCTCTTCTCTTCCAAAACCCTAACGTCTTTCTAATCCTATTCACTATCCCCTCATACTGCCTATCTCTCCCTTCTTTCTCTTCTATCCCTAAATTTACACCTAACACCTTCATATACCCTTTGTTTTCCTTCATTCTGATCTCCTCCCTCTCTTCTCTGTTCTCCCCTATGTACATTATCTCTGATTTCTCTATGTTTACTTTTGCTCCTGATGCCCTACCATACTGCTCTACACTTTTTAAAACCTCTACTACACTTTCTTT
Organism: Paralichthys olivaceus; assembly: GCF_024713975.1. NCBI lineage: Eukaryota > Metazoa > Chordata > Actinopteri > Pleuronectiformes > Paralichthyidae > Paralichthys > Paralichthys olivaceus. The sequence goes on along the minus strand of NC_091097.1, from coordinate 22,084,472 downwards.
GTCCCTAACTGTCACTGTTGTGTCGTCTGCATATTGATATAGCGTGCTCATCTGTCCACCCGGTAGTTCTATGCCCTTAATCCCTCTATTTTGCAATATTAGTGCCGCTAGCGGCTCTGCTGACAAGGCGTACAGCAGAGCCGATAGCGGACATCCCTGTCTAACTGATCTCTCTAATCTAAACTCCTCTGTCACTATCCCGTTTATTTTTATCTTACTCGCTGCTCTTTCATACATCCTCCTTATCCATCCTATCATCCTATTTCCAAAACCCACTTTATCTAATACCTTATATAAATACCCATGATCTACTCTATCAAATGCTTTATTCAGATCCAAACTCGCTACTATCCCTATTTTGTTCCCCTTCATGTGTGTGATGGTGTCCCTAATACTGCTTATTGTGTCGGCTATGTCTCTTCCTGGTATGCTATATGCTTGTGTGCTTCCCACCACCGTCCCTATAACCCCCTTTATCCTATTTGCTAACACCTTTGCTAGTATTTTATAATCACCATTTAACATTGTGAGTGGTCTGTAGTTTTCTAATTTGTCCCTGCTCCCTTTTTTGTAAATTATACTAACTAGCCCTATTGTCATGCTGTGTGGCATCTCTCCCTTCTCTTCTATATACCTAAATAATCTATCTAACACTGGCACTAATTCTTCCTTAAACTCTATATAAAACTCTCCTATTATCCCATCTATCCCTGGACTTTTATTCCTGCCTAACTCATCTATTGCTTTCCCTATCTCTCCTTTAGTTATCTCTCTTTCACATCCTTCTCTATCCTCATCACTCAGCCTAGCTTCCATCTTTTCTATCACCTGCCTGCTACTCTCCTCATCTACTTCTTCTTTCTTAAATAACTCCCTATAGAATTCTCCTACTCTTTCCACTATCCCTACAAAGTCAGTTATTCTTTCCCCTCTCTTTCCCTCCACTTGCTCAAAATAATTATTCTTTTGCCTTACCTTCTCTAGCCCTAAGAAATAACCTGTACATTTTTCCCCCTCTACTACATCTCTTGCCTTACTTCTAATTATTGCTCCCTTGCACTTTCCCTGTTCTATCTCTTTCAGTTCATCTTTCTTCTTTATATATTCCCCCAGATCATACTTGCCATCCTCCTCAGCTTTCTTTTCCTCTTCTCTCAACTCCTCTTTTAACTTTTTTTCCTTCTCTCTCTGTGTTTTCCCCCTCTTCCTACTGTGTTTTATGCTCATGGTCCGTACTCCCTCTTTTACCCCTTCCCACCACCTCCCTATATCTTCCTCATACATCCTGTCATCCTTCTCCCACCTTATGTATTCTCTCACTTCTTTTTTATATTTTTCATCTCTCAGCAACTCCCCATTCATGCACCACAGTCCCCCTCCTCTTCTCTTTGTCCCCCCCCCTATTGTAAATTTTAACTCCTTATGATCACTATACGTTGTGGTTCTATATTCTATTTCTTTTATCCTTTCTGCTATGCTTTTTGTGCTTAATACTAAATCTATCCTACTCTGTTTTAATTCCCCTTTTACCAGTTGTGTTCTTGAGAACGCTCTCCTCTCTGGATTTCTTTCTCTCCATACGTCACTCAGTCCTTTCATACTTTTTAATTTTTTTAATACCTCTCTTGTTGTGTCATTTTTAAAGTGCATGTTTGTTGACACGTCCAGTTTCTCACACCACACATTGAAGTCCCCCACAATCATGCAGTTGTCATCACACATCGTTCCCATCTTTTCAATCATCACCTTTCTTTCTTTCTCCTCATTCGGCATATACACATTTACCAGCTTCATTTCCTCATTCTTATATTCAAATTTGATCCCTATCATCCTCCCATCTCCCTCATCTTCACACCTTCTTACATTCCCTATCACTCCTTTTTTTGTTAATATTGCTACACCCCTCGCATTCCCATCTCCATTATTTGCAAATACTTCTCCCCTCCATTCATCCTCCACCTCTTTCATACATCTCTCATTCCAGTGTGTTTCCTGTAAGCATATTATGTCGTAATTACTCTTCCCATATATCTGATGTCTTTTGTTTTTGTTCTTTAGCCCCCTTGCATTTATTGAAATTATTGTTAACATTATTATTATTTTTACTTTCATTTTGTTATTTCCTTAGTTTTACTTTTCTTATTATTCCTCGTATGCCTCTTAGTATTCTGTCTTTTTCTTAGTTGTTTCATTTGTTCCTCTATATCCATGTCTGTTTCGGATCCTACCGTCTGTGGTGTGGTAGTCTCCTCTGCAGTCTCTGTGGGCTTAGCTCCACTCAGTGCATTCTCCGTCCTTCCTGTGTCATCCTCTCGTCGCGTTCTCCCCGGGCCTGCTTCCTCCTTTCCGTCTTGTCTTTCGACAGTCGCCCCCTTCTCTGGCCCTCTCGTCTCCTTCGTTTTGGGACCTTTCTTCTCCACCCCGTCACTCCTCCTGTCTGCCGTCCCTTCTGTCCTCACCTCACGCGCCAGCGCTCCTCTCCTCCTTCCCGCATCCTCCTCCTCGTTGTTTCCTTTCGTTCTCTCCTTCCTTTCCTTCCGGTTCGCTCCATCTTTCTTTCCGCCTTCCGTCTCCTCTGTCGGCCTCTCTCCTTCCTGCTTGCCTGCATCCTCTTTCTCTGTCTCCTCCGTTTCTTTTCTGACTCCCTCCTCCTCACTTTCCATATACTCTGCCTCCCCCTCCTCACTGCCTCCGCTCTCACTTTCTTGTCCACTCTCATTTGTGTCGTCTTCTGCCTCAC